>NC_056435.1:68380465-68400465 GCF_018296145.1 Oncorhynchus tshawytscha
GAGAGCGATAGAGAGAGGGAGAAGAGAGAGAGATAGAGAGAGAAAAGAGAGAGAGAGAGAGAGAGAGAGAGAGAGAGGAGAGAGAGAGAGAGAGAGAAATTTGACCCCAATAACTACCGTGGAATATGCTTCAACAGTAACCTTGGGAAAATCCTCTGCATTATCATTAACAGCAGACTCGTACATTTCCTCAATGAAAACAATGTACTGAGCAAATGTCATATTGGCTTTTTACCAAATTACCGTACAACAGACCATGTATTCACCCTACACACCCTAATTGACAACCAAACAAACCAAAAGAAAAGCAAAGTCTTCTCATGCTTTGTTGATTTCAAAAAAGCCCTCGACTCAATCTGGCATGATGGTCTGCTATACAAACTGATGGAAAGTGATGTTGGGGGTAAAGCATACGACATTACAAAATCTATGTACACAAACAACAAGTGTGCGGTTAAAATTGGCAAAAAACACACACATTTCTTCACACAGGGTCGTGGGGTTAGACAGGGATGCAGCTTAAGCCCCACCGTCTTCTACATATATATCAACGAATTGGCGCGGGCACTAGAACAGTCTGCAGCACCCGGCCTCACCCTACTAGAATCCGAAGTCAAATGTCTGCTGTTTGCTGATGATCTGGTGCTTCTGTCACCAACCAAGGAGGGCCTACAGCAGCACCTAGATCTTCTGCACAGATTCTGTCAGACCTGGGCCCTGACAGTAAATCTCAGTAAGACAAAAATAATGGTGTTCCAAAAAAGGTCCAGTAGCCAGGACCACAAATACAAAATTCCATCTAGACACTGTTGCCCTAGAGCACACAAAAAACTATACATACCTCGGCCTAAACATCAGCGCCACAGGTAACTTCCACAAAGCTGTGAACGATCTGAGAGACAAGGCAAGAAGGGCATTCTATGCCATCAAAAGGAACATAAATGTCAACATACCAATTAGGATCTGGCTAAAAATACTTGAATCAGTCATAGAGCCCATTGCCCTTTATGGTTGTGAGGTCTGGGGTCCGCTCACCAACCAAGATTTCACAAAATGGGACAAACACCAAATTGAGACTCTGCATGCAGAATTCTGCAAAAACATCCCCCGTGTACAACGCAGAACACCAAATAATGCTAGCAGAGCAGAATCAGGCCGATACCCACAAATGATCAAAATCCAGAAAAGAGCTGTTAAATTCTACAACCACCTAAAAGGAAGCAATTCCCAAACCTTCCATAACAAAGCCATCAACTACAGAGAGATGAACCTGGAGAAGAGCCTCCTAAGCAAGCTGGTCCTGGGGCTCTGTTTACAAACACAAACACACCCTACAGAGCCCCAGGACAGCAACACAATTAGACCCAACCAAATAATGAGAAAACAAAAAGATAATTACTTGACACATTGGAAAGAATTAACAAACAAACAGAGCAAACTAGAATGCTATTTGGCCCTAAACAGAGAGTACACAGTGGCAGAATACCTGACCACTGTGACTGACCCAAACTTAAGGAAAGCTTTGACTATGTACAGACTCAGTGACCATAGCCTTGCTATTGAGAAAGGCTGCCGTAGGCAGACATGGCTCTCAAGAGAAGACAGGCTATGTGCTCATTGCCCACAAAATGAGGTGGAAACTGAGCTGCACTTCCTAACCTCCTGCCCAATGTATGACCATATTAGAGAGACATATTTCCCTCAGATTACACAGATCCACAAAGAATTTGAAAACAAATCCAATTTTGAAAAACTCCCATATCTACTGGGTGAAATTCCACAGTGTGCCATCACAGCAGCAAGATTTGTGACCTGTTGTCACGAGAAAAGGGCAACCAGTGAAGAACAAACACCATTGTAAATACAACCCATATTTATGCTTATTTATTTTCCCTCTTGTACTTTAACCATTTGTACATTGTTACAACACTGTATATATATATAATAATTAATATGACATTTGTAATGTCTTTATTGTTTTGAAACTTCTGTATGTGTAATGATTACTGTTAATTTTTATTGTTTATTTCACTTGTGTATATTATCTACCTCACTTGCTTTGGCAATTTTAACACATGTTTCCCATGCCAATAAAGCCCCTTGAATTGAATTGAGAGAGAAAGAGATAGAAGAGAGAGAGAGAGAGAGAGAGAGAGAGAGAGAGAGAGACAGAGAGAGAGAGAGAGAGATAGAGAGAGAGAGAGATAGAAGAGAGAGAGAGAGAGACCTTTGACAACTTTATCCATGAATCTTTAATGCAAGCCCTCTGTATTGGAAGACCACAGAAACGCAATGACGGAATGCCAAACAATGGCCGTGTCTGAAAACATTACCATCCGTCAAGTCCATGCTTCCATTGTTGTTTTAAAGCTCATTGGAGAAGGGGATCCAAGGTTCCTCCCTCTGACTTCCTCCTCCAATGAGCTTCGTGAATGTAGGAAGTAACGACTTGATAGCTTGTAACATTTTCAGACACAGCCAATATATTAACTGTGCCGTGGGTGGGCTGAGCTGGGGAGGGGGTAGGCTGGGGTAGGGTGGGCTGAGCTGGGGAGGGGGTAGGCTGGGGTAGGGTGGGCTGAGCTGGGGAGGGGGTAGGCTGGGGTAGGGTGGGCTGAGCTGGGGAGGGGGTAGGCTGGGGTAGGGTGGGCTGAGCTGGGGAGGGGGTAGGCTGGGGTAGGGTGGGCTGAGCTGGGGAGGGGGTAGGCTGGGGTAGTAACAGCTGAGCTGGGGAGGGGGAGTAGGCTGGAGTAGGGTGGGCTGAGCTGGGGAGGGGGTAGGCTGGGGTAGTGGGGTACGGCTGAGCTGGGGAGGGGGTAGGCTGGGGTAGGGAGGGACGGCTGAGCTGGGGAGGGGGTAGGCTGGGGTAGGGACTGGCTGGCTGAGCTGGGGAGGGGGTAGGCTGGGGTAGGGACGGCTGAGCTGGGGAGGGGTAGGCTGGGGTAGGGACGGCTGAGCTGGGGAGGCTGGGGTGGTAACGGCTGAGCTGGGGAGGGGGGCTAGGGGTGGTAATGGCTGAGCTGGGGAGGGGGTAGGCTGGGGTGGTAACGGCTGAGCTGGGGAGGGGGTAGGCTGGGGTGGTAACGGCTGAGCTGGGGAGGGGGGGTAGGCTGGGGTGGTAACGGCTGAGCTGGGGAGGGGGTAGGCTGGGGTGGTAACGGCTGAGCTGGGGAGGGGGTAGGCTGGGGTGGTAACGGCTGAGCTGGGGAGGGGGTAGGCTGGGGTGGTAACGGCTGAGCTGGGGAGGGGGTAGGCTGGGGTAGGGTGGGCTGAGCTGGGGGGAGGGGTAGGCTGGGGTAGTAACGGCTGAGCTGGGGAGGGGGTAGGCTGGGGTAGGGACGGCTGAGCTGGGGAGGGGGTAGGCTGGGGTGGTAACGGCTGAGCTGGGGAGGGGGGTAGGGTAGGCTGGGGTAGGGGCAGCTGAGCTGGGGAGGGGGGGTAGGCTGGGGTGGGCGGCTGAGCTGGGGAGGGGTAGGCTGGGGTGGTAACGGCTGAGCTGGGGAGGGGGTAGGCTGGGGTAGGGACGGCTGAGCTGGGGAGGGGGTAGGCTGGGGTGGTAACGGCTGAGCTGGGGAGGGGGTAGGCTGGGGTGGTAACGGCTGAGCTGGGGAGGGGGTAGGCTGGGGTGGTAACGGCTGAGCTGGGGAGGGGTAGGCTGGGGTGGTAACGGCTGAGCTGGGGAGGGGGTAGGCTGGGGTGGTAACGGCTGAGCTGGGGAGGGGGTAGGCTGGGGTGGGAACGGCTGAGCTGGGGGGGGTAGGGGTGGTAGGCTGGGGTGGGTAGGCTAACGGCTGAGCTGGGGAGGGGGTAGGCTGGGGTGGTAACGGCTGAGCTGGGGAGGGGGTAGGCTGGGGTGGTAACGGCTGAGCTGGGGAGGGGTAGGCTGGGGTGGTAACGGCTGAGCTGGGGAGGGGGTAGGCTGGGGTGGTAACGGCTGAGCTGGGGAGGGGGTAGGCTGGGGTGGGAACGGCTGAGCTGGGGAGGGGGTAGGCTGGGGTGGTAACGGCTGAGCTGGGGAGGGGGTAGGCTGGGGTGGTAACGGCTGAGCTGGGGAGGGGTAGGCTGGGGTGGTAACGGCTGAGCTGGGGAGGGGGTAGGCTGGGGTGGTAACGGCTGAGCTGGGGAGGGGGTAGGCTGGGGTGGTAACGGCTGAGCTGGGGAGGGGGTAGGCTGGGGTGGTAACGGCTGAGCTGGGGAGGGGGTAGGCTGGGGTGGTAACGGCTGAGCTGGGGGGTAGGGGGGTAGGCTGGGGTGGTAACGGCTGAGCTGGGGAGGGGGTAGGCTGGGGTGGTAGGCTGAGCTGGGGAGGGGGTAGGCTGGGGTGGTAACTGGCTGAGCTGGGGAGGGGGGGGGGGGTAGGCTGGGGTGGTAACGGCTGAGCTGGGGAGGGGGTAGGCTGGGGTGGTAACGGCTGCTGAGCTGGGGAGGGGGTAGGCTGGGGTGGTAACGGCTGAGCTGGGGAGGGGGTAGGCTGGGGTGGTAACGGCTGAGCTGGGGAGGGTAGGGGGGTAGGCTGGGGTGGTAACGGCTGAGCTGGGGAGGGGGTAGGCTGGGGTGGTAACTGGCTGAGCTGGGGAGGGGGTAGGCTGGGGTGGTAACGGCTGAGCTGGGGAGGGGTAGGCTGGGGTGGTAACGGCTGAGCTGGGGAGGGGTAGGCTGGGGTGGTAACGGCTGAGCTGGGGAGGGGGGTAGGCTGGGGTAGGGAACGGCTGAGCTGGGGAGGGGGGGGGCAGGCTGGGGTGGTAACGGCTGAGCTGGGGGGGGGTAGGCTGGGGTGGTAACGGCTGAGCTGGGGAGGGGGTAGGCTGGGGTGGTAACGGCTGAGCTGGGGAGGGGGTAGGCTGGGGTGGTAACGGCTGAGCTGGGGAGGGGTAGGCTGGGGTGGGGGCTGAGCTGGGGAGGGAGCTGGGGAGGGGGAGGGGGTAGGCTGGGGTGGTAACGGCTGAGCTGGGGAGGGGGTAGGCTGGGGTGGTAACGGCTGAGCTGGGGAGGGGGTAGGCTGGGGTGGTAACGGCTGAGCTGGGGAGTGGGGTAGGCTGGGGTGGTAACGGCTGAGCTGGGGAGGGGGAGGGGGTAGGCTGGGGTGGTAACGGCTGAGCTGGGGAGGGGGTAGGCTGGGGTGGTAACGGCTGAGCTGGGGAGGGGGTAGGCTGGGGTGGTAACTGGGGTGGCTGAGCTGGGGAGGGGGTAGGCTGGGGTGGTAACGGCTGAGCTGGGGAGGGGGTAGGCTGGGGTGGTAACGGCTGAGCTGGGGAGGGGGTAGGCTGGGGTGGTAACGGCTGAGCTGGGGAGGGGGTAGGCTGGGGTGGGGAGGGTAACGGCTGAGCTGGGGAGGGGGGTAGGCTGGGGTGGGTGGGCGGCTGAGCTGGGGAGGGGGCTGAGCTGGGGAGGGGGTAGGCTGGGGTGGTAGACGGCTGAGCTGGGGAGGGGGGGGTAGGCTGGGGTGGTAACGGCTGAGCTGGGGAGGGGGTAGGCTGGGGTAGGGACGGCTGAGCTGGGGAGGGGGTAGGCTGGGGTGGTAACGGCTGAGCTGGGGAGGGGGTAGGCTGGGGTGGTAACGGCTGAGCTGGGGAGGGGGTAGGCTGGGGTAGGGTGGGCTGAGTTGGGGAGGGGGTAGGCTGGGGTGGGGAGGGGTAGGCTGGGGTAGGGTGGGCTGAGCTGGGGAGGGGGTAGGCTGGGGTGGGGAGGGGGTAGGCTGGGGTGGTAACGGCTGAGCTGGGGAGGGGGTAGGCTGGGGTAGGGACGGCTGAGCTGGGGAGGGGGTAGGCTGGGGTAGGGAGGGGGTAGGCTGGGGTGGTAACGGCTGAGCTGGGGAGGGGGTAGGCTGGGGTAGGGTGGGCTGAGCTGGGGAGGGGGTAGGCTGGGGTAGGGAGGGGGTAGGCTGGGGTGGTAACGGCTGAGCTGGGGAGGGGGTAGGCTGGGGTGGTAACGGCTGAGCTGGGGAGGGGTTAGGCTGGGGTAGGGTGGGCTGAGCTGGGGAGGGGGTAGGCTGGGGTAGGGAGGGGGTAGGCTGGGGTGGTAACGGCTGAGCTGGGGAGGGGGTAGGCTGGGGTGGTAACGGCTGAGCTGGGGAGGGGGTAGGCTGGGGTGGTAACGGCTGAGCTGGGGAGGGGGTAGGCTGGGGTAGGGTGGGCTGAGCTGGGGAGGGGTAGGCTGGGGTAGGGAGGGGGTAGGCTGGGGTGGTAACGGCTGAGCTGGGGAGGGGGTAGGCTGGGGTGGTAACGGCTGAGCTGGGGAGGGGGTAGGCTGGGGTGGTAACGGCTGAGCTGGGGAGGGGGTAGGCTGGGGTGGGGAGGGGGTAGGCTGGGGTGGGGAGGGGGTAGGCTGGGGTGGTAACGGCTGAGCTGGGGAGGGGGTAGGCTGGGGTGGTAACGGCTGAGCTGGGGAGGGGGTAGGCTGGGGTGGTAACGGCTGAGCTGGGGAGGGGGTAGGCTGGGGTGGGGAGGGGGTAGGCTGGGGTGGTAACAGCTGAGCTGGGGAGGGGGTAGGCTGGGGTGGTAACGGCTGAGCTGGGGAGGGGGTAGGCTGGGGTGGTAACGGCTGAGCTGGGGAGGGGGTAGGCTGGGGTGGTAAACTAACGGCTGAGCTGGGGAGGGGGTAGGCTGGGGTGGGGAGGGGGTAGGCTGGGGTGGTAACGGCTGAGCTGGGGAGGGGGTAGGCTGGGGTAGGGTGGGCTGAGCTGGGGAGGGGGTAGGCTGGGGTAGGGTGGGCTGAGCTGGGGAGGGGGTAGGCTGGGGTGGTAACGGCTGAGCTGGGGAGGGGGTAGGCTGGGGTGGTAACGGCTGAGCTGGGGAGGGGGTAGGCTGGGGTAGGGACGGCTGAGCTGGGGAGGGGGTAGGCTGGGGTAGGGTGGGCTGAGCTGGGGAGGGGGTAGGCTGGGGTAGGGTGGGCTGAGCTGGGGAGGGGGTAGGCTGGGGTAGGGTGGGCTGAGCTGGGGAGGGGTAGGCTGGGGTAGGGACGGCTGAGCTGGGGAGGGGGTAGGCTGGGGTGGTAACGGCTGAGCTGGGGAGGGGTAGGCTGGGGTAGGGTGGGCTGAGCTGGGGAGGGGGTAGGCTGGGGTGGTAACGGCTGAGCTGGGGAGGGGGTAGGCTGGGGTAGGGTGGGCTGAGCTGGGGAGGGGGTAGGCTGGAGTAGGGTGGGCTGAGCTGGGGAGGGGGTAGGCTGGGGTAGGGTGGGCTGAGCTGGGGAGGGGGTAGGCTGGGGTAGGGTGGGCTGAGCTGGGGAGGGGGTAGGCTGGGGTAGGGTGGGCTGAGCTGGGGAGGGGGTAGGCTGGGGTAGGGTGGGCTGAGCTGGGGAGGGGGTAGGCTGGGGTGGTAACGGCTGAGCTGGGGAGGGGGTAGGCTGGGGTGGTAACGGCTGAGCTGGGGAGGGGTAGGCTGGGGTAGGGTGGGCTGAGCTGGGGAGGGGGTAGGCTGGGGTGGTAACGGCTGAGCTGGGGAGGGGGTAGGCTGGGGTGGTAACGGCTGAGCTGGGGAGGGGGTAGGCTGGGGTGGTAACGGCTGAGCTGGGGAGGGGGTAGGCTGGGGTAGGGACGGCTGAGCTGGGGAGGGGGTAGGCTGGGGTAGGGTGGGGTGGTAACGGCTGAGCTGGGGAGGGGGTAGGCTGGGGTAGGGTGGGGTGGCTGGGGAGGGGGGTAGGCTGAGCTGAGCTGGGGAGGGGGTAGGCTGGGGTGGTAACGGCTGAGCTGGGGAGGGGGTAGGCTGGGGTGGTAACGGCTGAGCTGGGGAGGGGGTAGGCTGGGGTGGTAACGGCTGAGCTGGGGAGGGGGTAGGCTGGGGTGGTAACGGCTGAGCTGGGGAGGGGGTAGGCTGGGGTGGTAACGGCTGAGCTGGGGAGGGGGTAGGCTGGGGTGGTAACGGCTGAGCTGGGGAGGGGGTAGGCTGGGGTGGTAACGGCTGAGCTGGGGAGGGGGTAGGCTGGGGTGGTAACGGCTGAGCTGGGGAGGGGGTAGGCTGGGGTGGTAACGGCTGAGCTGGGGAGGGGGTAGGCTGGGGTGGTAACGGCTGAGCTGGGGAGGGGGTAGGCTGGGGTGGGTGGGCTGAGCTGGGGAGGGGGTAGGCTGGGGTGGTAACGGCTGAGCTGGGGAGGGGGTAGGCTGGGGTGGTAACGGCTGAGCTGGGGAGGGGGTAGGCTGGGGTGGTAACGGCTGAGCTGGGGAGGGGGTAGGCTGGGGTGGTAACGGCTGAGCTGGGGAGGGGTAGGCTGGGGTAGGGTGGGCTGAGCTGGGGAGGGGTAGGCTGGGGTAGGGTGGGCTGAGCTGGGGAGGGGGTAGGCTGGGGTAGGGTGGGCTGAGCTGGGGAGGGGGTAGGCTGGGGTAGGGACGGCTGAGCTGGGGAGGGGGTAGGGTGGGCTGAGCTGGGGAGGGGGTAGGCTGGGGTAGGGACGGCTGAGCTGGGGAGGGGGTAGGCTGGGGTAGGGTGGACTGAGCTGGGGAGGGCTCTTGCTGAAAGCCCTCTGGTTGCCTTATTTACTGCTGTGTTGTGACAGCACAGAGCCTCTCAGCATGTCAGACATCATGACTAGATTTAGTTCAAACTCATAGAGCTCCGCTGAGACTTATGGATGGACAGACAGGAGAGAGAGAGAGAGAGAGAAATAGAGTGATAGAGAGAGATGACATCATTATGATATCACCTCAACCAGTTTTGCTCATTGGGTTAGAGGCAACATTGAAGCAGAGAACAGTGATGGAATGAGGTGTCTGACTGAGTGAATCATAATATGCTTAGTCACTTTAACCATATGTACTGTACATGTATAAGTATATAGCCTGATGATGACGGAATGAGGTGTCTGACTGACTGAAAAACAATATGTTTAGGTCTTTTATGTGTCAGCGTTTGTGACATAGCAGACAAACTATTGCTAGCTAAACTTACGTCATTTGGAATGTGCAGCACCTGTGACGTTGTCTGTGTGTGCGCGTGCGTGTGTGTGCGTGTGCGTGCGTGCGTGCGTGCGCGTGTGTGTGTGGCTCTGTTTCTTACATCATTTGGAATGAGTAGCTCCTGTGATGTGGTCTGTGAATTGGAGTCCATTCCTGATGGGAGATAAGAGAGGTAACTAAACCCTAGGGAAATCACACAGTCAATTAAAACATGGAAAATCACACAGTAAAAATAACACATTTTCCAGTTAAAAGCCCAGTTAACGGGGAATAAAACATTACAACATGTCACAAACACTTCTTGCTGGTGATCAACCTGCTGTTGGATACCTTCACCTCTCTGAAACATATTCAGTGTGGAAGAAGAACTGCTTTTCAACTCATATCATCTGCGTGCATCAAGACCGCCTTGGCATTGCTTGGGGAGTTAACGCAAGTCTTTACAGATGCTGTATCTTAATCTGACCCAGGTTTTCACAGCAGGAAAATTATCCACCAGCAACAGGAAATGTGAATCTTTATGTAGATTATAATTAATGCACAATTTTTTATAGGGGTAGATTCGTTAAACCATGACTACAATGCAAGTTTTCATTTCCTGCTGTACAGGAAAATTGATCATCCTGTTGTTGCATGGAATTCCATGCAACAACAGGATGGTCAAATTATGATATGGCATCTCTAAGCAAGTCTTTATGCTTCTATTTCTGCTCTGTTTCTACTCCACTGTTTCTCGTCCTCCTCTCCTGTTCACAGCAGGGATATGTAGCTTGGCTTTCTAAAGAGACTGTGTTCTTTAATAGACTGTAACACTGCCTTGACTGATGAGCTTTTACCTGTAATATAATACAACCTCCCATTCACCCTCTCCTCGCTGCTCCTCTTACTCTCTCTTTCTCTCTCTCTCTCTCTCTCTCTCTTTCTCTCTCTCTGTCTCTCTCTCTCTCTCTGTCTCTCTCTCTCTCTCTCCTCTCTTCCCTCTCTCTCTCTTTCCTCTTGTCTCTCTCTCCCTTTCTCCTCTCCTCTCCTCTCGTCTCTCTCTCTATCCTTTCTCTCTCTCCTCTCTCGTTCCTCTCCTCTCCTCACCGTTCCCCTCTCTCTCTCTCTCCCTCTGTCCCTCTCTCTCTCTCTCTCTCTCTCTCTATTTCTCTCTATTTCTCTCTCTCTCTGCCGCTCCTCTCCTCTCTCTCTCCTCTGTCCCTCTCTCTCACTCTCTCTATATTTCTCTCTCTCTCTCTCTCTCTCTCCTCTCTCTCTCTCTCTCTCTCCTCCTGTCATCTCTCTCACTCTCTCTCTCGCCTCTCTTCTCTCTCTCTCTCTCTCTCTCTCTCTCTCTCTCTCTCTCTCTCTCTCTCTCTCTCTCTCTCTTTTTCCTCTTGTCTCTCTTTCTCTTTCTCCTCTCCTCTCGTCTCTCTCTCTCTCCTTTCTCTCTCTCCTCTCCTCACCGTTCCTCTCTCTCTCTCTCTCTCTCTCTCTCTCTCTCTCTCTCTCTCTCTCTCTCTCTCTCTCTCTGTCCCCCTCTGTCCCCCTCTCTCTCTCTCTCTCTCTATTTCTCTCTCTCCGCCGCTCCTCTCCTCTCTCTCTCTTCTCTCCTCTCCTCTCGTCTCATCTCATCTCTCTCTCTCCTCTCATCTCCTCGCCTCTCGTCTCCTCTCTCTCCTCTAATCTCCTCGCTCTCTCTCATTCTATCTAAATCACCGCTTTAGCTACAGACAGTGGAAGCTATTATTGTGTTGCTGTTATGCATTTTGAAGCTTATAAAGAAATGCTTTTATTCATTTTAAAGCTTGTAAAGAAACACCATTATGCATTTCAAGCGTGTAAATAAACAACAAAAACATAATCTCTCTACATTGAAGTACATGTTTAGCCTTCTATTGACGCTCTACACAACAAGCTTCTCATTTATATCAATATATCCTTCTACAGTTCTGACTGACTGATTCCGTCATGAATCATCAATACACATTTATTATGATGAGGCACGTCTGCCTGGAGAAGATCTGAAGAAGAGCAGGGAAGGAGGAAATAATACTTCCTCATCTATTGACCAAAGAAACTCCTCTTTGGTTCCCTTTGAAATCTGTAATGGACTGAGCCATTGTTAAAGCCTCCTGCTGCTGTGTATGGCATCTTAAATGGCATGCTATTCCCTAAGTATGGCACCCTATTCCCTGTGTATGGCACCCTATTCCCTGTGTATGGTACCCTATTCCCTATGTATGGTACCCTATTCCCTATTCACTACTATTGACCAGAGCCCTAGCACTACGAAGAGTAATATGATGCTTTTTTGGGATGCAGGCGCTGAAATCCTCAGGAGAAGAGAGGAGAGCTAAGTTGGCCCTGTTCCCCATATGTGTCTATCCCTACCTGGATCAGGTCTAATCTACACTTAACATACGGACCCTGGATGGACAGGCCTGGGGCTGACACAGAGGCAGAATGGGAGCAACATAGACAATATCTTCAGAGTGGCTTTCTGGGCTTTCTGGACACTCAGGGTTCTTTAAAAGGACAGGATTCAGAGGCGCTTTCTGGACACTCAGGGTTCTTTAAAGGAACAGGATTCAGAGGGGCTTTCTGGACACTCAGGGTTCTTTAAATGACAGGATTCAGAGGTGCTTTCTGGACACTCAGGGTTCTTTAAAGGAACAGGATTCAGAGGGGCTTTCTGGACACTCAGGGTTCTTTAAAGGAACAGGATTCAGAGGGGCTTTCTGGACACTCAGGCTTCTTTAAAGGGACAGGATTCAGAGGGGCTTTCTGGACACTCAGGGTTCTTTAAAGGGACAGGATTCAGAGGGGCTTTCTGGACACTCAGGGTTCTTTAAAGGGACAAGATTCAGATGGGCTTTCTGGACACTCAGGGTTCTTTAAAGGAACAGGATTCAGAGGGGCTTTCTGGACACTCAGGCTTCTTTAAAGGGACAGGATTCAGAGGGGCTTTCTGGACACTCAGGGTTCTTTAAAGGGACAGGATTCAGAGGGGCTTTCTGGACACTCAGGGTTCTTTAAAGGGACAGGATTCAGAGGGGCTTTCTGGACACTCAGGGTTCTTTAAAGGGACAGGATTCAGAGGGGCTTTCTGGACACTCAGGGTTCTTTAAAGGGACAGGATTCAGAGGGGCTTTCTGGACACTCAGGGTTCTTTAAAGGGACAGGATTCAGAGGGGCTTTCTGGACACTCAGGGTTCTTTAAAGGGACCGGGTTCATGGTAAATACAGGTATGCCAGAGTGGAGCCACTGTGGTGTGGAAGAAATCATATTATATGTGGACAACGTATCTATCTGATGGAATAAATCATTAAATGGTTCCATATGTCTCACATCTTATCAGTCTGGGGTCATTTACACTGAATGGGCTAATGGAAGTCACAGCAGCACTAAAAGTACAATGGAAAAAAGTTTGTAGGAATGTAGTCGTAGGAAGGACGTTGTAGGAAGGATGTTGTTGGAAGGACGTTGTAGGAAGGACGTTGTAGGAAGGATGTCGTAGAAAGGACGTCGTAGGAAGGACGTCGTAGGAAGGACGTCGTAGGAAGGACGTCGTAGGAAGGACGTCGTTGGAAGGACGTCGTAGGAAGGAAGTCGTAGGAAGGACGTCGTAGGAAGGACGTTGTTGGAAGGACGTTGTAGGAAGGACGTTGTAGGAAGGACGTTGTTGGAAGGGCGTTGTAGGAAGGGCGTTGTAGGAAGGACGTTGTAGGAAGGACGTTGGAAGGACGTTGGAAGGACGTTGTAGGAAGGACGTTGTAGGGTGGTTGTTGTAGGAAGGACGCTGTAGGAAGGACGTTGTAGGAAGAACGTTGTAGGAGGGTCGTTTTAGGAAGAACGTTGTAGGAAGGACGTTTTAGGAAGGACGTTGTGGGAAGGACGTTGTAGTAAGGACGTTTTAGGAAGGACGTTGTAGTAAGGACGTTTTAGGAAGGTCGTTGTAGGAAGGACGTTGTAGGAAGGACGTTGTAGTAAGGACGTTTTAGGAAGGTCGTTGTAGGATGGTCGTTGTTGGAAGGACGTTGTAGGAAGGACGTTGTAGGAAGCAAGTCGTAGGAAGGAAGTTGTAGGAAGGACGTTGTAGTAAGGTCGTTGTAGTAAGGACGTTGTAGGATGGTTGTTGTAGGAAGGACGTTGTAGGATGGTTGTTGTAGGAAGGACGTTGTAGGAAGGTTGTTGTAGGAAGGACGTTGTAGGATGGTTGTTGAAGGAAGGTCGTCGTAGGATGGTTGTTGTAGGAAGGACGTTGTAGGAAGGACGTCGTAGGATGGTTGTTGTAGGATGGTTGTTGTAGGAAGGACGTTGTAGGAAGGACGTTGTAGGAAGAACGTTTTAGGAAGGTCGTCGTAGGATGGTTGTTGTAGGAAGGACGTTGTAGGAAGGACGTCGTAGGAAGGACGTCATAGGATAGTTGTTGTAGGAAGGACGTTGTAGGAAGGACGTCGTAGGATGGTTGTTGTAGGAAGGACGTTGTAGGAAGGACGTTGTAGGAAGGACGTCGTAGGATGGTTGTTGTAGGAAGGACGTTGTAGAAAGGACGTTGTAGGAAGGACGTCGTAGGATGGTTATTGTAGGAACTCAAACAAAGTAACTTCAAAAGCAAAGTCAGTCAGAACTGTCAGACCGATTATAGTCTGTTCTCCCTCTGTGTGTCACCTTTCCCTGTCTCACACTCTACCGCTCTCCCCCTCTACCTCTCCTCCTCTTCCTCTCTCCCTGTCTCACACTCTACCGCTCTCCCCCTCTACCTCTCCTCCTCTTCCTCTCTCCCTGTCTCACACCTCTCTCCTCCTCTCCCTGTCCTCCTCTTCCTCTCTCCCCGTCTCCCCCTCACCCCCTCTACCTGTCCTCCTCTTTCTCTCTCCCCCTCCCTCTCCCCCTCTACCTGTCCTCCTCTTCCTCTCTCCCTGTCTCCCCCTCTACCTCTCTCCCCCTCTCCCGCTCTACCTCTCTAACTCTCCTCCTCTCCCCCTCTCCCCCTCCTCCTCTTCCTCTCTCCCTGTCTCACCCTCTCCCGATCAGCACCTCTACCCACTCAGGTCCCAGCAGCTCTCCTTCAGGAAGTAGTCCCCTGAATAGCCACCACCCCCAGGGGTGTACCAGATACAGTACATACCAGGTATGACAGAGTTGGTCTGCTGTTGGTTCATCTGGGCGGCCAGGCCTTGCTGCTGCATAGACAACTGGTGAAGCTTGGCCAACTGAAACACAGGGGGTAGACAGACAGACAGACAGACAGACAGACAGACAGACAGACAGACAGACAGACAGACAGACAGACAGACAGACAGACAGACAGACAGACAGACAGACAGACAGACAGACAGACAGACAGACAGACAGACAGACAGACAGACAGACAGACAGACAGACAGACAGACAGACAGACAGACAGACAGACAGAAAGTCAGACAGACAGACAGATAGATAGATAGGATAAGATAGAGAGATAGATAGATAGAGATAGATAGATCAGGTGGAAAGTCAGACAGACAGATAGATAGATAGATAGATAGATAGATAGATAGATAGATAGATAGATAGATAGATAGATAGATAGATAGATAGATAGATAGATAGATCACAATGTGATCAGCATACATACCTCTGAATGTGGAATGCCATATTGGTTCTGTACAGCGTACGTCTGCAAGGAAGAAAAACAAAAAAAACAATGAAATGTTGAAGTTGTTATTTTACCAGGTGAATGTCATTGAGTTTAAACTAACTGTTCTTCAAGGGAGACATGTTGTAGTTCGTCTGAGACAAGTTTAGGAATAACTGCGATTTTACTCTCAGCATCAAAGACAACGAGTGGTTGGTTCAATCGGTAGTTAGACATACTGTTTAGGCTAGTACAGGAAGAGGTTTACTGTTTAGGCTAGTACAGGAACAGGAAGTGATTTACTGTTTAGGCTAGTACAGGAACAGGAAGTGATTTACTGTTTAGGCTAGTACAGGAACAGGAAGTGGGTTACTGTTTAGGCTAGTACAGGAAGTGGGTTACTGTTTAGGCTAGTACAGGAACAGGAAGTGATTTACTGTTTAGGTTAGTACAGGAACAGATAGTGGGTTACTGTTTAGGCTAGTACAGGAACAGGAAGTGGGTTACTGTTTAGGCTAGTACAGGAACATGAAGTGGTTTGCTGTTTTGGCTCGTACAGGAACAGGAAGTGGTTTGCTGTTTTGGCTAGTACAGGAACAGGAAGTGGGTTACTGTTTAGGCTAGTACAGGAACTGGAAGTGGTTTACTGTTTAGGCTAGTACAGGAACAGGAAGTGAGTTACTGTTTAGGCTTGTACAGGAACATGAAGTGGTTTACTGTTTAGGCTAGTACAGGAACAGGAAGTGGTTTACTGTTTAGGATAGTACAGGAACAGGAAGTGGTTCACTGTTTAGGCTAGTATAGGAAGAGGTTTACTGTTTAGGCTAGTACAGGAACATGACGTGGTTTACTGTTTAGGCTAGTACAGGAACAGGAAGTGATTTACTGTTTAGGCTAGTACAGGAACAGGAAGTGGGTTACTGTTTAGGCTAGTACAGGAAGTGGGTTACTGTTTAGGCTAGTACAGGAACAGGAAGTGGGTTACTGTTTAGGCTAGTACAGGAACAGGAAGTGGGTTACTGTTTAGGCTAGTACAGGAACATGAAGTGGTTTACTGTTTAGGCTAGTACAGGAACATGAAGTGGTTTGCTGTTTAGGCTAGTACAGGAACATGAAGTGGTTTGCTGTTTCGGCTAGTACAGGAACAGGAAGTGGGTTACTGTTTAGGCTAGTACAGGAACAGGAAGTGGGTTACTGTTTAGGCTAATAAGAGCCATAGATTTTATGAGGAAGTTGTGAATCTGTTAAGTTGAACAGTTCTAGTGCAGGACCTCTACTAAAGGTGGGAGGGACACTAGGGACGTTAGACTAGTGTGTGTGTGTGTGTTCCCTGCAACATGTACTGCAGAGTGTGTGTTTGTAAGTGTGTGCGTGCGTGTGGGGCTCCTTCGTCTAAATGACATTGCTTATTTACTTTATTATTTCTCTCTCCTCCCTCCTTCCTCCTCTCCTCCTCCTTCCTCCTCCTCTCCTCCTTCCTTCTGTACTCTGCTCTGCATGCTCGTAAATAATGTATAAAAGCATTAATCGCCTTGCCGAACCACTTAACATGGCGTAATCTCCCTCCACCACCCTCTCCTTCCCCCGCACTACTCCTCTCCCCCGTACCTCTCCTCTCCCCTAATCTTTCCCATCTCTCCTCTCCTCTCCTCTCCTCTCTCCTCTCCTCTCCTCTCCTCTCCTCTCCTCTCCTCTCCTCTCCTCTCCTCTCCTCTCCTCTCCTCTCCTCTCCTCTCCTCTCCTCTCCTCTCCTCTCCTCTCCTCTCCTCTCCTCTCATCTTCATTAGCCCTAGCTGCTAGGATTATGATAGCCAAACAAGCAACACTGATCTCCACTCCATTCTGAGGATGCTCCCAAAGCTCCAGTCCAGCCTGCAGCTGACACCCATCATATACACAACACTCTGGCTTTGGTTAGGGGCTCTCAGTTTCTCTCTCTCTTTCTCTTTCTCTCTCTCTCTCTCTGTCTCTCTCTCTATGTCTCTCTATCTCTCTGTCTCTTCTCTCTCCTCTCTCTTTCCCTCTACCCCCCCTCTCCCTCTCCCCTAGCCACTTTCTCCCCATCTCTCTTTTTTTGTCTCTCACTATCACCACCGTGATAAGGCCAACAGCAGTCAACAGAGGACACTGGAGTTGGAATACAGACAGGGAAGACCTGGCCATGTTTTTACTGTGAAAGACAGACAGACAGACAGACAGACAGACAGACAGACAGACAGACAGACAGACACAGACAGACAGACAGACAGACAGACAGACAGACAGACAGACAGACAGACAGACAGACAGACTGACAGACTGACATACTGACATACAGACAGACAGACAGACAGACAGACAGACAGACAGACAGACAGACAGACAGACAGACAGACAGACAGACAGACAGACAGACAGACAGACAGACAGACAGACAGACAGACAGGAGGGAGGAAGAAGAAGCCTACTTCAAAACAACACCAGTAACTGTCTGCCTGTCTGGATTGGGGGGAGTGGAGCCTGACTTGACAACACATCATCAGCTCCTTCCATGGCTCCGTTTTCCTTCCTCTTTCCTCTCCGCTTTTGTATCTAATGCATACTTACTTGTTGTAGATCCAGCCCTCCCTGGGCCAATTGGAAGAGGGGGTGTGACCCGTACTCAGACGCCTCGAACACCTTCAGACACAGACAGACCAGGAGTCAGACTCACCTCAGTAAAATAAACCATAAATAAAACAATGCAGAGCAAAGTGACACTATCCCCGCCATCACGACATCTATATCAGGGTTAGACCACCACTACACCAGGGTTGGACCACCACCACTACATCAGGGTTAGACTACCACCACTACATCAGGGTTAGACCACCACCACTACATCAGGGTTAGACCACCACTACATCAGGGTTAGACTACCACCACTATATCAGGGTTAAACTACCACCACTACATCAGGTTTAGACCACCACTACATCAGGGTTAGACCACCACGACTACATCAGGGTTAGACCACCACTACATCAGGGTTAGACCACCACTACATCAGGGTTAGACCACCACTACATCAGGGTTAGACCACCACCACTACATCAGGGTTAGACCACCAATACATCAGGGTTAGACCACCACTACATCAGGGTTAGACCACCACTACATCAGGGTTAGACCACCAATACATCAGGGTTAGACCACCAATACATCAGGGTTAGACCACCACTACAACAAGGTTAGACCACCACTACATCAGGGTTAGACTACCACCACTACATCAGGGTTAGACCACCACTACATCAGGGTTAGACCACCAATACATCAGGGTTAGACCACCAATACATCAGGGTTAGACCACCACTACAACAGGGTTAGACCACCACTACATCAGGGTTAGACTACCACCACTACATCAGGGTTAGACCACCACCACTACATCAGGGTTAGACCACCACTACACCAGGGTTGGACCACCACCACTACATCAGGGTTAGACTACCACCACTACATCAGGGTTAGACCACCACCACTACATCAGGGTTAGACCACCACTACATCAGGGTTAGACTACCACCACTACATCAGGTTTAGAACACCACTACATCAGGGTTAGACCACTACATCAGGGTTAGACTACATCAGGGTTAGACCACCACTACATCAGGGTTAGACCACCACTACATCAGGGTTAGACCACCACTACATCAGGGTTAGACCACCACCACTACATCAGGGTTAGACCACCAATACATCAGGTTTAGACGACCACTACATCAGGGTTAGACCACCACTACATCAGGGTTAGACCACCAATACATCAGGGTTAGACCACCAATACATCAGGGTTAGACCACCACCACTACATCAGGGTTAGACCACCACCACTACATCAGGGTTAGACCACCACTACATCAGGGTTAGACCACCACCACTACATCAGGGTTAGACCACCAATACATCAGGGTTAGACCACCACTACAACAGGGTTAGACCACCAATACATCAGGGTTAGACTACCACCACTACATCAGGGTTAGACGACCACCACTACATCAGGGTTAGACCACCAATACATCAGGGTTAGACCACCACTATATCAGGGTTAGACCACCACTACATCAGGGTTAGACCACCACTACATCAGGGTTAGACCACCACTACATCAGGGTTAGACCAGCACTACATCATCAGGGTTAGACCACCACCACTACATCAGGGTTAGACCACCACTACATCAGGGTTAGACCACCACCACCACTACATCAGGGTTAGACCACCACTACATCAGGGTTAGACCACCACTACATCAGGGTTAGACCACCACCACTACATCATGGTTAGACCACCACTACATCAGGGTTAGACCACCACTACATCAGGGTTAGACCACCACTACATCAGGGTTAGACCACCACTACATCAGGGTTAGACCACCCCTACATCAGGGTTAGACCACCACCACTACATAAGGGTTAGACCACCACTACATCAGGGTTAGACCACCACTACATCAGAGTTAGACCACCGCTACATCAGGGTTAGACCACCACTACATCAGAGTTAGACCAACACCACTACATCAGGGTTATTCGCCTACCTCCTCATGCCTTTTGCACACAATGTATATTGACTCTCTTTGTTTTCTACTGTGTTATTGACTTGTTAATTGTTTATTCCATGTGTAACTCTGTGTTGTCTGTTCACACTGCTATGCTTTATCTTGGCCAGGTCGCAGTTGCAAATGAGAACTTGTTCTCAACTAGCCGACCTGGTTAAATAAAGGTGAAATAAAAAATAAATAAACTACTTCCTGAATTTTGCTGCCTTCAATTCTAATTGGCCTCAACCCTGATCATATTTCCTCATCCATATCATTACAGAGATCTGACATCAAGTAGAGAAAATGGCACCCTACTTCCCATCTAGCGCACTACTTTTAGGGGACCCCCATAGGGCTTTGGTCAAATGTAGTGCACATTATAGTGGAAGGAAGAGCCAGAGACACTTTGAGCCTCTGCAATTAATGATACATACATGTTCATCTCTCGAACCCAGGCAGACAACGACAGATACATATTAATGAAGACCATTGATCTGGATATTATCGCATTCTGCATGCAACCGTACATGTGTGAGTGTGTATATGTGTGTGTGTGTATGTGTGTTTGTGTCTAGGTGTGTGTATATGTGTGTGTGTTTGTGTGTGTTTGTGTTTGTATGTGTGTGTTTATGGGTTTGTGTGTATGTGTGTGCTTGTGTGTTTGTGTGTTTGTGTGTATGTGTGTGTGTGTGTGTGCGTGTTTGTGTGTATGTGTGCGTGTTTGTG
This sequence comes from Oncorhynchus tshawytscha, assembly GCF_018296145.1. Taxonomy (NCBI): domain Eukaryota; kingdom Metazoa; phylum Chordata; class Actinopteri; order Salmoniformes; family Salmonidae; genus Oncorhynchus; species Oncorhynchus tshawytscha. The sequence goes on from NC_056435.1 coordinate 68,400,255, forward strand.
TGTATGTGTGTGTGTGTGTAAGTGTGTGCGTTTGGGTGTATGGGTGTGTGTGTGTGTATGTGTGTATGTGTGTGTGTGTGTATATGTGTGTTTGTGTGCGTGTAAGTATGTGCGTTTGGGTGTATGGGTGTGTGTGTGTATGTGTGTGCATGTGCGTGTGTGTATGTGTGTGTGCTTGTGTGTGTGTGTATGTGTGTGCGTGTGCGTGTGT
>NC_056435.1:68402965-68410465 GCF_018296145.1 Oncorhynchus tshawytscha
ATCTGCAGAGCTGGGAATATTGTATCCCCCATATATATAACATTATATTGGTTGCAAGAATTTTGAATAGTAATTTAAATTGAACAATTTGAAGTTTTGAATCCGGCGTTGTTTTGCGTATCAATTCATAAACCATGTGCCATGGACATCGAAAATATTTATATGGCACAGCTTTTTGTTCCTTAAATGAAATTATTAAATGTTTTTATTTATCACACTTTTCTTTAACCATTTATGTTCTTTAATACAGGGCCGACATACAAGTTCCTTACTTTTTTACCCTTCTACTTGCCTCTTTCATTTCTGTGGTAATGCTGCAATTAATTGGTTGTAATTTTGGGGAGAGTAGACATTTCCATGTCTGTGTTAGCTACATGTGTGACATAACTACACCAGTCCTATTTATGATATCATTCACAAAAATTAACAAAAATGACTTTTTCAAACATTTACTCGAAAAAAAACATTTTTTTTTAATCAATTAGTATATTTGAGTTTAACCACAATATTTGTTGTATTATTTGTTCTGTCTTTTCAGGTGGATTAAACTGAAATTGCAAGCAACTTTCTAAGGCTTGTTTAAAAAATAAAGATATTTTGTAGATGATTTCCTTTTCAAACAACTGAAAGTGAGCAGGTGTAATCTGAATAAAGGGAAAAAGGCCATTCTTGAATATAGGATGAGACATTCCTACCAATTTACTAGAAAACCTGTTTGGATTTAAGTATAACTTTTGCATGACTGATGCCTTTAGTGAGAGGTCTAATGCTTTAATATTTAATCATTTCTGCCCTCAGAATTCATATTTATTATATAAATAGGCCCTTTTACTTTTGTCTGGCTTGCCGTTCTGAATAAAATTGAATATTTTTTGTTAATTTAATTTAAAAAGCAGGTCACTCGGTGTAGGCAAAACCATAAGCAAATAGGTAAACTGTGATATGACTAAAGAGTTAATCAGGGTGATTTTTCCACAAATAGACAGGTATTTTTCTTTATATGGTAGCAAGATCTTATCTATTTTTTCTAACTTTCTATAAAAATTTATTGGAGTGAGATCATTTCTTTCTTCTGGGATTTGTATACCGAGTATGTCCACATCTCCGTCAGACCATTTAATTGTTGTTTTGTTTTGTTGTGTTGTTGTTGTGCTGTGTTATTATGTTGTTGGATTGTTGTGTTGTTGTGCTGTGTTGTTCTGTTGTTGTGTTGTTGCATTGTTGTGTTGTTGTGCTGTGTTATTGTGTTATTATGTTGTTGTGTTGTTGGATTGTTGTGTTGTGTTGTTCTGTTGTTGTGTTGTTGCATTGTTGTGTTGTTGTGCTGTGTTATTGTGTTATCGTGTTATCGTGTTGTTATGTTGTTGTACTGTGTTATTATGTTGTGTTGTTGTGCTGTGTTATTGTGTTATCGTGTTATCGTGTTGTTGTGTTGTTGTACTGTGTTATTATGTTGTGTTGTTGTACTGTGTTATTATGTTGTGTTGTTGTACTGTGTTATTATGTTGTGTTGTTGTGCTGTGTTATTGTGTTATCGTGTTATCGTGTTGTTGTGTTGTTGTACTGTGTTATTATGTTGTGTTGTTGTGCTGTGTTATTGTGTTGTTGCATTGTTGTTGTGCTGTGTTATTGTGTTATCGTGTTGTTGTGTTGTTGTGCTGTGTTATTGTGTTATCGTGTTGTTGTGTTGTTGTTATTGTTGTGTTGTTGTGTTGTGTTATTATGTTATTGTGTTATCGTGTTGTTGTTATTGTTGTGTTAGAAATTCATTGGAGCTAACAAGTGTTCATGTTGGATCATTTCAAGTACTCCCCCCCCAGTTTCAATGTTTTTTGCCCCCAGACCATGTCCCAGGCTTTCAGAGTTCTGCTTAGTGTTTGACTATTTATGTCATAAACCCTGTTGGTGCACAGTCCACATGTAATGACATTATGTGGCCTTGTTGTCAATATATACATCATCATTGTCTTGATTACACAGCATAGTTATTTTTCTGTTGTGTTGTGTTGCTGTGTTGTGTTGTTCTGTTGTGTTGTTGTATTGTGTTGTTGTGTTGTTGTGTTGTTGTATTGTGTTGTTTTGTTTTGTTGTTGTATTGTGTTGTTGTGTTGTTGTGTTCTGTTGTGTTGTTGTATTGTGTTGTTGTGTTATTGTGTTGTTGTGTTGTTGTATTGTGTTGTGTTGTGTTGTGTTGTTTTGTTGTTGTATTGTGTTGTGTTGTTGTGTTCTATTGTGTTGTTGTGTTGTTGTGTTCTATTGTGTTGTTGTTTTGTTGTATTGTGTTGTTGTGTTCTATTGTGTTGTTGTTGTGTTCTATTGTGTTGTTGTTGTGTTGTTGTGTTCTATTGTGTTGTTGTTGTGTTCTATTGTGTTGTTGTGTTGTAGTGTTGTTGCGTTCTATTGTGTTGTTGTAGTGTTGTTGTGTTCTATTGTGTTGTTGTTGTGTTCTATTGTGTTGTTGTTGTGTTCTATTGTGTTGTTGTTGTGTTCTATTGTGTTGTTGTGTTGTTGTGTTCTATTGTGTTGTTGTTGTGTTCTATTGTGTTGTTGTTGTGTTCTATTGTGTTGTTGTTGTGTTCTATTGTGTTGTTGTTGTGTTCTATTGTGTTGTTGTTGTGTTCTTTGTGTTGTGTTGTTGTATTATGTTGTGTTGTTTTGTTGTTGTGTTGTACTGTGTTGTTGTGTTCTACTGTGTTGTTGTGTTGTAGTGTTGTTGTGTTCTATTGTGTTGTTGTGTTGTGTTTTTGTGTTGTATTGTGTTGTTGTGTGTGTTGTTGTATTGTGTTGATGTGTTGTGTTGTTGTATTATGTTGTGTTGTTTTGTTGTTGTGTTGTACTGTGTTGTTGTGTTCTATTGTGTTGTTGTGTTGTAGTGTTGTTGTGTTCTATTGTGTTGTTGTGTTGTGTTTTTGTGTTGTATTGTGTTGTTGTGTGTGTTGTTGTATTGTGTTGATGTGTTGTGTTGTTGTATTGTGTTGTTGTGTGTGTTGTTGTGTTGTGTTGTTGTATTATGTTGTGTTGTTTTGTTGTTGTGTTGTACTGTGTTGTCTTGTTGTATTGTCTGATTCTCACCTGGTTCCCGGAGATCATGACTGTTCCTGGGGAGGGGCTGGGTCGATATGGAACAGTGGCCCCCTTCGGAGGTGACTGGATACAAGAGGAGAAAGCAAAGAGCATAAAGACAAGAATGTTTTTTACTAAACAATATAAAACAATAAAACATGGTTGTATAACCTTAGGACAGATGAGTTGCAGAAGGTTGGGGCCAACAGACATGGGTTCAAATATTATTTGAAATGTTTTACATTTATTTAAACATTTCTTTCATTCTGGCCGTACTACCTGGTGGGGAAACAGCGTTTAGAATGATTTCAAATAGTCTTTGAATCCAGGTCTGGGGACCAAAAAACTATCAATATGGTGGATTTCAGATGACTAGATAAGGACAAAACAAAAACAGTATTCAGAGAAAGTAGACGTATCTCTGAAATGCTTTGATTCCACAATTACATGAAAGCGCATGCTTGGATAGGGTCATTGTTTCCTCCAGCAGGGATTAAGGTGCCTAGAATAACAATGAGTTGTTAAATCCTCAGATTCTTCTGTTTTTTGGCATTCAGGCTCATCCTCTTAAGTAGAGTCTTCTGGCTGTGGCGGGATAAATTCTCAAGATTGAGAGGGTATCGATTTTTTAGAAATGTAGAAATATCTTCACTTCGAAAACATTGATTGATTGTATTTATTTTCAAATGGAAATATTTGTTACGTACTACTGGAGATCTGACAGAGTATTGATTATAGGCTTATCAATTCATTACTATTAAGTTTCTCTTTCTTATTTGTTCATTTTTTAACATACATTTTTTAACATCCTTTGATATTGATAATTTTATACATTTGCTTAAATCAATTATGATACAATGATCTGTCTGGTTCCTCCGTGTCTGTGGCTGGTAATACCAGGATCCTTTTCGGGGCAATCTAGTGATCTGCACGTTACAAACAAACAACCGTGCTTTCACGACCTGCGGTCTAATCTGTCAATAAAAGTTCACAAGTAGTAAAAGGGGTCAGGGGTCAGGGATCAGAAAGATTAGGAAGTGTACACCACCTCGAGAATGACAGTGCAGATGAGCTTGACACACTGGATGATGGCGTCTTGGGTCCCGGATATCGTCACTCCTCTCTCAGTGGAGTTGGGAAGGAGGTCTCCTGCTACCTGTACTTGTGCCCCCGTGGTCTGTTTAAGATGACAATGGGAAACATGATGTGTGAAAGAGCCAGAAGAGGACTGGTCAACCTTCTCTGAGCCTGATTCCTCTCTAGGTTTCTTCCTAGGTTCCTACCTTCCAGTTTTTCCTAGCCACCGTGCTTCTGCCTCTGCATTGCTTGCTTTTTTGGGGGGGTTTTCTGTAAAAGCACTTTGTGTAAACTGCTTAAAAGGCTTTATAAAATACAGTTGATTGATTGATTGATCAATGGCCATTTTGTTGATGTACACAACATATACCGTACAAAATAAAGTATACAATATAAATGGGACTCCAAACAGCCTCTGACTCTCTCTAACCACCTCTACTGCATTACACTGAGCTGTAAGATCAACAACGTATCTACCATATTGGTTTCAGTTCAGATGTTTATAAAGGAGAGGAGGAGAGGACAGATGTTTATAAAGGAGAGGACAGATGTTTAGAAAGGAGAGGACAGATGTTTATAAAGGAGAGGAGGAGAGGACAGATGTTTATAAAGGAGAGGACATGTTTAGAAAGGAGAGGACAGATGTTTAGAAAGGAGAGGACAGATGTTTATAAAGGAGAGGACAGATGTTTATAAAGGAGAGGAGGAGAGGACAGATGTTTAGAAAGGAGAGGACAGATGTTTAGAAAGGAGAGAAGGAGAGGACAGATGTTTAGAAAGGAGAGGACAGATGTTTAGAAAGGAGAGGAGAGGACAGATGTTTAAGCAAGTGAGACAGAGCCACACTCACCTCTCTGATCTCCTTGATCTTGGAGCCGCCCTTCCCGATGAGAGAACCGCATTGGCTGGCAGGAATGACCAATCGTAGGGTGACGGGGGGCTTGCTGGTGACCGTGCCATTGGCTACCAGAGTTGTGAGGTCCTGGAGGAAACAAACATGAAGTGTTTAGATTCACTATTCCAGTGTCACTCATCAATTAAAACAACAGTTGGCCTAAAAGAACGCAAGCTAAAGCGACATTGATGAACACTGAATAAAAGTCGCAGTACACTATACATTAACATCATATAGTCAAGACCTGGTGTTGTACGACTGCTCTTTGAAGCTATACAACCAGGGGTTGGTTAAATGTTGGTCAAGATGAGTGGTGACTTGTAACATACTCCACATCCCTGTACACAAACCTCCTATACAAACATGTAATCAATATAACCATCGGAGAGTTTACACATCAACGATCCAAATCAGGGAAAGGTTAGCGCTCAATCTCTGTTTGCTGTCTCTATCGATTCCCATATAGATCACAGACAATATTTACCCTGTCGGTCAGATCTAGTCACTTTTAGAAATGACATTCTGTCTCTCCCTCTATTTTATGTTCCTTTAGATGTAGATTGTGACTCTCTTGGCTAAGGCCCTGTGACCTGGCCAGAAAAACTCAGGCTACTAATCTCTGTCTGACCAGTGGCCTGTGACCTGGCCAGAAAAACTCAGGCTACTAATCTCTATGTCTGACCAGTGGCTGTGACCTGGACAGGTAAACTCAGGCTAATAATCTCTACAGTATGTTTGACCAGTGGCCTGTGACCTGGCCAGGTAAACTCAGGCTAATAATCTCTACAGTATGTTCTGATAGCCCTGTTCCTAGACTCAAATAATACCCTGCATTAGAGGGCTCACAGGACCAAGGCTTTATGTCCCATGGTTAGAAATAGTCTCTCTCACACAGAGACAGACTTTTCATTCCCATGCTCACTCTGACTCTCACTCTCACTCTGACCATAATTTAGGTAATAAATATACTCTTAAATCATGGCCCCAACATTGCACACATCAATTAGCCCTTGCAGGACATCGGTAGCATTTAACATGTAAATAGCCTGGCCATCACGTGACGCTAGAGGCTACATGAACTGAACCACTATTACGGTTCCTTTACTTAGGCCTACTCTCCCAATGTGCAATGTTCTCTCCAAATACAATGTGAGTATAAATTATCAAGGGGTTGGGCATATTTCTGTCTCTGTCTCTGTCTCTGTCTCTGTCTCACTCTCTCTCTGTCTCTGTCTCACTCTCACTCTGTCTCTGTCTCACTCTGTCTCTGTCTCTCTCTCTGTCTCTCTCTCTCTCTGTCTCTCTCTCTCTGTCTCTGTCTCTGTCTCTGTCTCACTCTGTCTCTGTCTCTCTCTGTCTCTCTCTCTTGCTCTCTCTCTCTCTGTCTCTCTCTCTCTCTCTCTCTCTCTCTCTCTCTCTCTCTCTCATTCTTAGTGGTATGCTGGTATGGAAATTGCCAACAGGCTTAGGTCTCAATCTCCACAAGAACAGACTATATAATGAATGTCTGATACATTGCTGGATTCTAAGCGTTAAGCAGAATTGGATCATAGAATTATATACACTTTCTCAGCTGAGAGAGATAAAACGTCAATGAAGGTATATTAATCGGTTGTTTAGAACAAATGAGCAGGCATATATTTTTGTAACAGTGGAAGAAAAATGCTTTATATGTCTTCGGAGGAAGATTTCATTGTTTGGGTAGCTTAGTTGATATTGGCTCTTCTTCTCACTCTGCTAAATGTTTGGTTAGCAGTAGACGGTTGGTACTGGCTCTTCTTCTCACTCTGCTAAATGTTTAGTTAGCAGTAGACGGTTGGTACTGGCTCTTCTTCTCACTCTGCTAAATGTTTGGTTAGCAGTAGACGGTTGGTGCTGGCTCTTCTTCTCACTCTGCTAAATGTTTGGTTAGCAGTAGACGGTTGGTGCTGGCTCTTCTTCTCACTCTGCTAAATGTTTAGTTAGCAGTAGACGGTTGGTGCTGGCTCTTCTTCTCACTCTGCTAAATGTTTAGTTAGCAGTAGACGGTTGGTACTGGCTCTTCTTCTCACTCTGCTAAATGTTTAGTTAGCAGTAGACGGTTGGTACTGGCTCTTCTTCTCACTCTGCTAAATGTTTAGTTAGCAGTAGACGGTTGGTACTGGCTCTTCTTCTCACTCTGCTAAATGTTTAGTTAGCAGTAGACGGTTGGTACTGGCTCTTCTTCTCACTCTGCTAAATGTTTGGTTAGCAGTAGACGGTTGGTACTGGTTTAGTTAGCAGTAGACTCTTCTTCTCACTCTGCTAAATGTTTAGTTAGCAGTAGACGGTTGGTACTGGCTCTTCTTCTCACTCTGCTAAATGTTTAGTTAGCAGTAGACGGTTGGTACTGGCTCTTCTTCTCACTCTGCTAAATGTTTAGTTAGCAGTAGACGGGTGGTACTGGCTCTTCTTCTCACTCTGCTAAATGTTTAGTTAGCAGTTAC
>NC_056435.1:68417965-68500465 GCF_018296145.1 Oncorhynchus tshawytscha
TGATAGACCTGGACCCTGATAGATCTGGGCCCTGACAGACCTGGGACCTGACAGACCTGGGTCCTGACAGACCTGGACCCTGATAGACCTGGGCCCTGATAGACCTGGGACCTGACAGACCTGGGCCCTGACAGACCTGGGACCTGACAGACCTGGGCCCTGACAGACCTGGACCCTGATAGACCTGGGCCCTGACAGACCTGGGCCCTGACAGACCTGGACCCTGACAGACCTGGGCCCTGACAGACCTGGACCCTGATAGACCTGGGCCCTGATAGACCTGGGACCTGACTGAAAATCTCAGTAAGACAAATATCACAGTGTTCAAAAAAGATCCAATGTTTCAGTCACCCATTATACTTTCTGTCATGTTTCAGTCACCCATTATACTTTCTGTCATGTTTCAGTCACCCATTATACTTTCTGTCATGTTTCAGTCACCCATTATACTTTCTGTCATGTTTCAGTCACCCATTATACTTTCTGTCATGTTTCAGTCACCCATTATACTTTCTGTCATGTTTCAGTCACCCATTATACTTTCTGTCATGTTTCAGTCACCCATTATACTTTCTTCCATGTTTCAGTCACCCATTATACTTTCTGTCATGTTTCAGTCACCCATTATACTTTCTGTCATGTTTCAGTCACCCATTATACTTTCTGTCATGTTTCAGTCACCCATTATACTTTCTTCCATGTTTCAGTCACCCATTATACTTTCTGTCATGTTTCAGTCACCCATTATATTTTCTGTCATGTTTCAGTCACCCATTATACTTTCTGTCATGTTTCAGTGTCTTTCCATTTCACTTCACCTTCATAGCTTTGCAATCCTGTACCACTTATTATGTTTGAGTGATTTTGTGGGTTTGTGCTGTGTATCGGTTGCCCTTGAGACTAAAATGTTCATGCTTCCTCTTCCTGTCAGCGAAGATGCCGAGGTGCATTATATAGATAGATATAGGAGCGTAGGAAAATATGTGTTTGGTTTCTAGATCTAGATGGAAATAAAGTATTTATGTGGATCCATCACAACCTGACTGTAGAAACCAAGAAGCTGAGATATGGAGGTATATATAGAGGTACAGGACAAAATGTGTTGGGTTTCTCTTTAAGCTATCTACCTAAATGTTAAGTATGTACACTACCGGTCAAAATATTTAGAACACCTACTCATTCAAGGGTTTTTCTTTATTTTTTAAAACTATTTTCTACATTGTAGAATAATAGTGAAGACATCAAAACGATGAAATAGCACATATGGAATCATGTAGTAACCAAAAAAGTGTTAAACAAATCAAAATGTATTTTCTATTTATGCCAAGAGTATGCAAAGCTGTCATCAAGGCAAAGGGTGGCTACTTTGAAGAATCACAAATATAAAATAGATTTTGATTTGTTCAACACTTTTTTGGTTACAACTTGATTCAGTAAGTGTTATTTAGTAGTCCAAAAATAAAGAAAAAGCCTTGAATGAGCAGGTGTTCTAAAACTTTTGACAGGTAGTGTGTGTGTATCCATGGATACTGTATCTCAATTTCAGGTGTGTAAGTACTGCAGGTTTAATAATGTAATCGAAAATATACCATTTAGAAATGGCTTTTATCAAAATCACCTTCCATCATTTGTTTTACTTATGGGCGGTCCCAGGAATCAAACCCACAATCGTGTAATTGTAAGCACCGTGTCTTACCAGCTGAGCTACAGAGGACCGTGTTACTACAGTATGTAATCTGGAGAACTTACCTCTTCTCGTATTTTCTTCACCGTCTCTCCTTTCTGTGGAGTGGAAAGAAACTTTTAGACACATTCAACAGGTTTTGTTTTAAGTTCTGTCCTTCACTCCTTCAAACTTCTCATTATTATTCAATGAGTTTGATGTGGTTAAATTATAAGTCCAACATATTTCAGACATACAACAGAATCCTTACTGTGACACACACGATGGGAGGTTTGGTTTTTAGAAGTGAGTTCGGTAAACACTGCATTTCAATGTGTCCTTCATTGTCTTTTTATCTGACTTGGCTATTATGGAGGAATCCTAAAAGGAATATCAGATCCAGAGCAATAAGGCTTGTGCATGAATGTGTCTCTTGGGGAGCATTATGTTCCTGTTGAGGGACCATAGATTGGTCGGTGGAGGAACCAATAACCCCTGAATGACTTTAACACAGAGTGAGAGAGAGAGAGAGAGAGAGAGAGAGAGAGAGAGAGAGAGAGACAGAGAGAGAGAGAGAGAGAGAGAGAAAGAAAGAGAGAGACAGAGAGAGAGAAGGAGAGAGCGACACAGAGAGAGAGAGAGCGAGAGAGAGATATATAGAGAGAGAGAGATAAAGAGAGAGATACAGAGAGACAGAGAGAGAGAGAGAGATACAGAGAGACACACACAGAGAGAGAGAGAGAGAGAGTTGTTCCTTTTGAGGGACCATAGATTGGTGTGGAGGAGGTGGAACCAATCACGTAAATAATCCAGTATCCAGCTGCTACAACATGGCAAACTGGTATTCTGTAAAATATGCAATCTGTGATATGTTGGCCTATAGACATTTTGGACATACAAAAATATTATGTGTATTGAACAACCATGTTTTATAAGTTTAGTACACCTGTCAATCATCAATATAAATATAAAGCAAACCTAGTGGTGTGGTTGTCAGTGTGCTGTTTTTGGCTTTTAAATCACAGTGGAGGTAAAACAACTACAGTAGAGTACACATCCATCCACTCTGAGCACCTGATTGCTTTTGATGGTCTGACTGGTTTGGACTGTTCTAGATGGAATAGGACTGCCCCTGACAGCTCTATATGGAATAGGACTGCTCCTGACCGCTCTAGATGGAATAGGACTGCTCCTGACTGTTCAAGACCGAATAGGACTGCTCCTGACTGTTCTAGATGGAATAGGACTGCCCCTGACAGCTCTATATGGAATAGGACTGCTCCTGACCGCTCTATATGGAATAGGACTGCTCCTGACTGTTCTATATGGAATAGGACTGCTCCTGACTGTTCTATATGGAATAGGACTGCTCCTGACTGTTCTAGATGGAATAGGACTGCCCCTGACAGCTCTATATGGAATAGGACTGCTCCTGACCGCTCTATATGGAATAGGACTGCTCCTGACTGTTCTATATGGAATAGGACTGCCCCTGACAGCTCTATATGGAATAGGACTGCTCCTGACCGCTCTATATGGAATAGGACTGCTCCTGACTGTTCTATATGGAATAGGACTGCCCCTGACCGCTCTATATGGAATAGGACTGCTCCTGACCGCTCTATATGGAATAGGACTGCTCCTGACTGTTCTAGATGGAATAGGACTGCCCCTGACAGCTCTATATGGAATAGGACTGCTCCTGACCGCTCTATATGGAATAGTACTGCTCCTGACTGTTCTAGATGGAATAGGACTGCCCCTGACAGCTCTATATGGAATAGGACTGCTCCTGACCGCTCTATATGGAATAGTACTGCTCCTGACTGTTCTAGATGGAATAGGACTGCCCCTGACAGCTCTATATGGAATAGGACTGCTCCTGACCGCTCTATATGGAATAGGACTGCTCCTGACTGTTCTATATGGAATAGGACTGCCCCTGACCGCTCTATATCGAATAGGACTGCTCCTGACCGCTCTATATGGAATAGGACTGCTCCTGACCGCTCTATATGGAATAGGACTGCTCCTGACTGTTCTATATGGAATAGGACTGCCCCTGACAGCTCTATATGGAATAGGACTGCTCCTGACCGCTCTATATGGAATAGGACTGCTCCTGACTGTTCAAGACCGAATAGGACTGCTCTTGACCGTTCAAGACGGAATATGACTGCTCCTGACTGTTCTAGATGGAATAGGACTGCTCCTGACTGCTCTAGATGGAATAGGACTGCTCCTGACTGTTCTAGATGGAATAGGACTGCTCCTGACTATTCTAGATGGAATAGGACTGCTCATGACCGCTCTAGACGGAATAGGACTACTCCAGACTGTTCTAGATGGAATAGGACTGCTCCTGACAGTTCTAGATGGAATAGGATTGCTCCTGATTATTCTAGATGGAAGAGGACTGCTCCTGATTGCTCTAGATGGAATAGGACTGCTCCTGACAGCTCTATATGGAATAGGACTGCTCCTGATTATTCTAGATGGAATAGGACTGGTCTTGACCACTCTAGATGAAATAGGACTGCTCCTGACTGCTCTAGACGGAATAAGACTGCTCCTGACTGTCCTAGATGGAATAGAACTGCTCCCGATTGTTCTAGATGGAATAGGACTGCTCCTGACTGTTCTATATGGGATATGACTGCTCCTGACTGTTCTAGACAGGACTGCTCAATGACAATTCTAGATGGAATAGGACTGCTCCTGACTGCTCTAGATGGAATATGACTGCTCCTGACTGTTCTAGGTGGAATAGGACTGCTCCTGACTGCTCAAGATGGAACAGGATTGTTCCTAGCTGTTCTAGATAGAGTAGGACTGCTCCTGACCGCTCTAGATGGAATAGGACTGCTCCTGACAGCTCTAGATGGAATAGGACTGCTCCTGACTGTTCTAGGTGGAAAAGGACTGCTCCTGACTGTTTCAGACGGAATAGGACTGCTCCTGACTGTTCTAGATGGAATAGGACTGCTCTTGACCGTTCTAGAAGGAAGAGGACTGCTCCTGACTGCTTTAGATGGAATAGGACTGCTCCTGACAGCTCTATATGGAATAGGACTGCTCCTGACAGCTCTATATGGAATAGGACTGCTCCTGACCGCTCTATATGGAATAGGACTGCTCCTGACTGTTCTATATGGAATAGGACTGCCCCTGACAGCTCTATATGGAATAGGACTGCTCCTGACCGCTCTAGATGGAATAGGACTGCTCCTGACTGTTCAAGACCGAATAGGACTGCTCCTGACTGTTCAAGACCGAATAGTACTGCTCCTGACCGTTCAAGACCGAATAGGACTGCTCCTGACTGTTCAAGACGGAATATGACTGCTCCTGACTGTTCTAGATGGAATAGGACTGCTCCTGACTGCTCTAGATGGAATAGGACTGCTCCTGACTGTTCTAGATGGAATAGGACTGCTCCTGACTATTCTAGATGGAATAGGACTGCTCATGACCGCTCTAGACGGAATAGGACTACTCCAGACTGTTCTAGATGGAATAGGACTGCTCCTGACAGTTCTAGATGGAATAGGATTGCTCCTGATTATTCTAGATGGAAGAGGACTGCTCCTGATTGCTCTAGATGGAATAGGACTGCTCCTGACTGTTCTAGACGGAATAGGACTGCTCCTGACTATTCTAGATGGAATAGGACTGGTCTTGACCACTCTAGATGAAATAGGACTGCTCCTGACTGCTCTAGACGGAATAAGACTGCTCCTGACTGTCCTAGATGGAATAGAACTGCTCCCGATTGTTCTAGATGGAATAGGACTGCTCCTGACTGTTCTATATGGGATATGACTGCTCCTGACTGTTCTAGACAGGACTGCTCAATGACAATTCTAGATGGAATAGGACTGCTCCTGACTGCTCTAGATGGAATATGACTGCTCCTGACTGTTCTAGGTGGAATAGGACTGCTCCTGACTGCTCAAGATGGAACAGGATTGTTCCTAGCTGTTCTAGATAGAGTAGGACTGCTCCTGACCGCTCTAGATGGAATAGGACTGCTCCTGACAGCTCTAGATGGAATAGGACTGCTCCTGACTGTTCTAGGTGGAAAAGGACTGCTCCTGACTGTTTCAGACGGAATAGGACTGCTCCTGACTGTTCTAGATGGAATAGGACTGCTCTTGACCGTTCTAGAAGGAAGAGGACTGCTCCTGACAGCTCTATATGGAATAGGACTGCTCCTGACAGCTCTATATGGAATAGGACTGCTCCTGACCGCTCTAGATGGAATAGGACTGCTCCTGTAGTTCTAGATGGAATAGGACTGCTCCTGACTATTCTAGATGGAATAGGACTTTTCCTCACTATTCTAGACGGAATATGACTGCTCTTGACTGTTCTAGACGGAATAGGACTGCTGCTGACTATTCTAGATAGAATACGACTGCTCCTGACTATTAAAGGCGGAATAGGACTGCTCCTGACAATTGTAGAAGGAATAGGACTGCTCCTGACTGCTCTAGAAGTAAAATGACTGCTCCTGACTGTTCTAGTTGGAATAGGACTTCTCCTGACCGCTCTAAATGGAATAGGACTGCTCGTGACCGCTCTAGATGGAATAGGACTGCTCTTGACCGCTTTAGATAGAATAGGACAGCTCCTGACTAGTCTAAATGGAATAGGAACGCTTCTGACTGCTCAAGATGGAATATGATTGTTCCTGACTGTTCAAGATGGAGTAGGACTCCTCCTGACCTCTCTAGATGGAATAGGACTGCTCCTGACTGCTTTAGATGGAATAAGACTGCTCCTGACCACTCTAGATGGAGTAGGACTGCTCCTGGCAGCTCTAGATGGAGTAGGACTGCTCCTGACCGCTCTGGATGGAGTAGGACTGCTCCTGACCACTCTAGATGGAATAGGATTGTTCTTAACTGCTCTAGATGGAATAGGACTGCTCCTGACCATTCTAGATGGAATAGGACTGCTCCTGACTATTTTAGATGGAATAGGACTGCTCCTGACTATTCTATATGGAATAGGATTGCTCCTGACTATTCTAGATGGAATAGGATTGCTCCTGACTATTCTAGATGGAATAGGACTGCTCCTGACCCTTCTAGATGGAATAGGACTACTCCTGACCACTCTAGATGGAATAGGACTATTCCTGACCGCTCAAGATGGAATAGGATTGTTCTTAACTGCTCTAGATGGAATAGGACTACTCCTGAGTGCTGTTGATGGAACAGGACTGCTCCTGACTGTTCTATATGGAATAGGACTGCTCCTGATTGCTCTAGATGGAATAGTACTGCTCCGGATTGCTCTATATGGAATAGGACTGCTCCTGATTGCTCTAGATGGAATAGGACTGCTCCTGACAGCTCTATATGGAATAGGACTGCTCCTGATTGCTCCAGATGGAATATGACTGCTCCTGATTGCTCTAGATGGAATAGGACTGCTCCTGATTGCTCTAGATGGAGTAGGACTGCTCCTGATTGCTCTAGATGGAATAGGACTGCTCCTGATTGCTCTAGATGGAATAGGACTGCTCCTGATTGCTCTAGATGGAATAGGACTGCTCCTGCTCCTGAATCTGTGTGTGTCCATCTGATTGTGTGTGTGTGTGTGTGTGTGTGTGTAGGACTGCTCCTGATCTCTAGATGGAATAGGACTGCTCCTGATTGCTGTAGATGGAATAGGACCGCTCCTGACTGCTTTAGATGGAATAAGACTGCTCCTGACTGCTCTAGATGGAGTAGGACAGCTCCTGACTGCTTCAGATGGAATAAGACTTCTCCTGACCGCTCTAAATGGAATAGGACTGCTCCTGGCAGCTCAAGATGGAGTAGGACTACTCCTCACCGCTCTAGATGGAGTAGGACTGCTCCTGACTGCTCTAGATGGAATAGGACTGCTCCTGACCACTCTAGATGGAATAGGATTGTTCGTAACTGCTCTAGATGGTATAGGATTGTTCTTAACTGCTCTAGATGGAATAGGACTGCTCCTGACCATTCTAGACGGAATAGGACTGCTCCTGACTATTCTAGATGGAATAGGACTGCTCCTGACTATTCTATATGGAATAGGACTGCTGCTGACAATTCTAGAAGGAATAGGACTGCTCCTGACTGCTCTAGAAGTAAAATGACTGCTCCTGACTGTTCTAGTTGGAATAGGACTGCTCCTGACCTCTCTAAATGGAATAGGACTGCTCGTGACCGCTCTAGATGGAATAGGACTGCTCTTGACCGCTTTAGATAGAATAGGACAGCTCCTGACTAGTCTAGATGGAATAGGACTGCTCCTGGCAGCTCTAGATGGAGTAGGACTGCTCCTGACCGCTCTGGATGGAGTAGGACTGCTCCTGACCACTCTAGATGGAATAGGACTGCTCCTGACTATTTTAGATGGAATAGGACTGCTCCTGACTATTCTATATGGAATAGGATTGATCCTGACTATTCTAGATGGAATATGACTGCTCCTGACCCTTCTAGATGGAATAGGACTGCTCCTGACCGCTCTAGATGGAATAGGACTATTCCTGACCGCTCAAGATGGAATAGGATTGTTCTTAACTACTCTAGATGGAATAGTACTGCTCCTGATTGCTCTATATGGAATAGGACTGCTCCTGATTGCTCTAGATGGAATAGGACTGCTCCTCACCGCTCTAGATGGAGTAGGACTGCTCCTGACCGCTTTAGATAGAATAGGACAGCTCCTGACTAGTCTAGATGGAATAGGAACGCTTCTGACTGCTCAAGATGGAATATGATTGTTCCTGACTGTTCAAGATGGAGTAGGACTCCTCTTGACCTCTCTAGATGGAATAGGACTGCTCCTGACCTCTCTAGATGGAATAGGACAGCTCCTGACTGCTTTAGATGGAATAGGACGGCTCCTGACCGCTCTAGATGGAATAAGACTGCTCCTGGCAGCTCTAGATGGAGTAGGACTGCTCCTGACCGCTCTGGATGGAATAGGATTGTTCTTAACTGCTCTAGATGGAATAGGACTGCTCCTGATTGCTCTAGATGGAATAGGACTGCTCCTGACAGCTCTATATGGAATAGGACTGCTCCTGATTGCTCTAGATGGAATAGTACTGCTCCTGATTGCTCTAGATGGAATAGGACTGCTCCTGACAGCTCTATATGGAATAGGACTGCTCCTGATTGCTCTAGATGGAATAGGACTGCTCCTGATTGCTCTAGATGGAATAGGACTGCTCCTGATTGCTCTAGATGGAATAGGACTGCTCCTGATTGCTCTAGATGGAATAGGACTGCTCCTGATTGCTCTAGATGGAATAGGACTGCTCCTGCTCCTGAATCTGTGTGTGTCCATCTGATTGTGTGTGTGTGTGTGTGTGTGTGTAGGACTGCTCCTGATCTCTCTAGATTGAATAGGACTGCTCCTGATTGCTCTAGATGGAATAGGACAGCTCCTGACTGCTTTAGATGGAATAAGACTGCTCCTGACCATTCTAGACGGAATAGGACTGCTCCTGACTATTCTAGATGGAATAGGACTGCTCCTGACTATTCTATATGGAATAGGATTGCTCGTGACTATTCTAGATGGAATAGGATTGCTCCTGACTATTCTAGATGGAATAGGACTGCTCCTGACCATTCTAGATGGAATAGGACTGCCCCTGACCATTCTAGATGGAATAGGACTGCTCCTGACTGTTCTAGATGAAATAGGACTGCTCCTGACTGTTCTATATGGAATAGGACTGCTCCTGACCATTCTAGACTGAATAGGACTGCTCCTGACCGCTCTAGATGGAATAGGACTGCTCCTGACCGCTCTAGATGGAATAGGACTGCTCCTGACAGCTCAATATGGAATAAGACTGCTCCTCATTGCTCTAGATGGAATAGGACTGCTCCTGATTGCTCTAGATGGAATAGGACTGCTCCTGCTCCTGTATCTGTGTGTGTCCATCTGATTGTGTGTGTGTGTGTGTGTCCATCTGTATGTGTGTGTGTGTGTGTGTGTGTGTGTGTGTGTGTGTGTGTGTGTGTACCTGTGTGTACCTGTGTGCGTGTCTTCGTGCGTGTCTGTCTGTGTCTGTGTGCTTGTCTGTATGTGTGTCTATGTGCGTGTCTGTGTGTGCGTCTGTGTGTGCGTGTCTGTGTGTGCGTGTTCGTGTGTGTGTGTGTCTGTGTGTGCGTGTCTGTGTGTGTATGTGCGTGTGCGCGTGTGTGTGTGTGTGTCTGTGTGTGCGTGTGTGTGTGTGTGTGTGTGTGTGTGTGTGCGTGCGTGTGTGTGTGTGTGTGTGTGTCAGAGTTATTTTAGCAGCATTGTAATGCCTGAGCCAGACCAGCTCTAATGTCTGCAGGCAGGCAGGCCGGTTCTACTGTTCTACTGTTCTACTCTTCCACTGTTCTGCTGTTCTACTGTTCCACTGTTCCACTGTTCTACTGTTCTATTGTGGATCTGGACTCCGTCTCCTTCTATAGTACAGTACGTGGAGAACTAGCTAGATGAAATGACTGGCTCAGGTGTATTGTCAGCAGGTTTGCTGGAGGTCAGCCCTCAGGATAAGCTCTGATGTCTGATATCTACAGGGCCCTCTCTCTGTGTGTGTGTGTGTGTGTGTGTGTGTGTGTGTGCGTGTGTGTGTGTGTGTGTGTGTGTTAGAGAAGTGTATTAGCAGCAGGTTAGCTGGATGTCAGCCCTCAGGACAAGCTCTGATGTCTGCATTGGCTCTGCTGGGTAGTGCTGGGTAGAGCCAAGGACACACAGCCACTGTGTGTCCAGTACACTGCCTGGTTGCATGTCTGTGAGTTACTGTACACTGCCTGGCTGTATGCCTGTGAGTTACAGTACACTGCCTGGTTGTATGCCTGTGAGTTACAGTACACTGCCTGGCTGTATGCTTGTGTGTTACAGGACACTGCCTGGCTGCATGCCTGTGTGTTACAGTACACAGCCTGGTTGTATGCCTGTGAGTTACAGTACACTGCCTGGCTGCATGCCTGTGTGTTACAGTACACAGCCTGGTTGTATGCCTGTGAGTTACAGTACACTGCCTGGTTGTATGCCTGTGAGTACGCCACAGGGTTGAGTGTAGTGTGCAGTCATCAACCTTTAACGTTGTTCTCACTGTTCAGGACCACACAGAAGATCAAGCCTGAAGGCGTTTGTCTGTCACTTAATAACAGAGTACTGTACCTTTTCTTTGTGGCTCCTCATGATCACTGGAGTCTCTAGTATCTAGATTACAAGTACAACTTGATGTTGACGCAGGAGCCAGACATCATACTAATATAATATAATTCCTCCTCAAATGTATTTAAAAATATACTATGTTAAGAAAGAGGAGATGCTACTGAACAGCACCTGCGAGAGCTGTTATAGGAACTGATTACTACTGAACAGCACCTGACAGAGCTGTTATAGGAACTGACTACTACTGAATATGACCTGATGGAAACAACAACCTCACCCAGGAACTCTGTATGTCTAGTCAGTCTACACCAGAGCCTTATATTTGGATAATCAATATTAAGGATCTGGTCTATACGATTGTGCCAACCGATTCACAGACCACAGGGATGATGACATAGGGGGAGGGGGAGGGAGGGAGAGAGTGAGAGAAAGGAGAGGGAGAGGGGAAAGAGAGAGAGAGAGAGGATGAGGGAGAGGATGAGAGAGAGAGAGTGTGTGAGAGAGAGAGAGACAGAGACAGAGACAGAGACAGAGACAGATAGACAGACAGCTAATTGGAGGGGTGAGAGAAAGAGAGAAAGAGACAGAGAATTGGAGGGGTGAGAGAAAGAGAGAAACAAACAGAGAATTGGAGGGGTGAGAGACAGAGAGAAACAGAGAGAGAGAGAGAGAGACAGAGAACAGAGAGACAGAGACAGAGAGGGTGAGAGACAGAGAGATACAGAGAGAGAGAGAGAGACAGAGACAGACAGAAACGTCTGTAGAGAGAATTGAGGGGAGAGAGAGAAGAGAAACAGAGAGAGACAGAGAGAGAGAGAGACAGAGAGAGAGAGAGAGAGAGAGGAGACAGAGAGATACAGAGAAGAGAGAGAGACAGAGAGAGAGAGACAGAGAGATACAGAGAGAGACAGAGATACAGAGAGAGAGAGAGAGAGAGAGACAGAGAGAGAGAGAGAGAGAGAGACAGAGATACAGAGAGAGACAGAGAGATACAGAGAGATACATAGAGAGAGACAGAGAGATACAGAGAGAGAGAGACAGAGAGATACAGAGAGATACATAGAGAGAGACAGAGAGATACATAGAGAGAGAGACAGAGAGAGACAGAGAGATACATAGAGAGAGAGAGAGAGAGAGAGACAGACAGAGAGAGACAGAGAGAGACAGAGAGATACAGAGAGAGAGACAGAGAGAGACAGACAGAGAGAGACAGAGAGAGACAGAGAGAGACAGAGAGAGAGAGAGAGATACAGAAAGAGACAGAGAGATACAGAGAGATACAGAGAGAGACAGAGAGAGATAGAGACAGAGACAGAGAGATACAGAGAGATACAGAAAGAGACAGAGAGAGATAGAGACAGAGACAGAGAGAGACAGAGAGAGACAGAAAGAGAATGGCTGCGTCTCACCTTTCCGATGATGCTGCCAACTTCCTGCAAAAAAGGAAAGAAAGGAAAATGTCACTATTTTGATTTAATCCTGTCAGGAGTCATCTAGTGGTCAAGTTGCTCTCTGGGGTGGTAGACCACTATAACACTACACCACCATACCACCTAAGACAGCCACTAGACCCACCTAGACAGCCACTAGACCACCCCAGAAAGTCACTAGACCCCCCTAGACAGCCACTAGACAACCCCAGAAAGTCACTAGACCCCCTAGACAGCCACTAGACCACCCCAGACAGCCAGTAGACGACTAGACCACCCCAAACAGTCACCAGACCACTAGACCACTATACCACTAGACCACCCCAGACAGTCACTAGACCCCCTAGACAGCCATTAGACCACCCCAGACAGCCACTATACCACCCCAGACAGTCACTAGACCCCCTAAACAGCCACTAGACCACTAGACCACCCCAGACAGCCACTAGACCACTAGACCACCCCAGACCGCCACTAGACCACTAGACCACCCCAGACAGCAACTAGACCACTAGACCACCCCAGACAGCCACTAGACCACTAGACCATCCCAGACAGCAACTAGACCACTAGACCACCCCAGCCAGCCACTAGACCACTAGACCACCCCAGACAGCCACTAGACCACTAGACCACCAGGCCACCATGCCACCCCAGAAAGCCACTAGACCCCACCAGACAGCCACTAGACCACTACAGACAGCAACTAGACCACACAAGACAGCAACTAGACCACACCAGACAGCCACTAGACCACTATACCACCCCAGACAGCATTAGACCACTAGACCACCCCAGACAGCCACTAGACCACTAGACCAATATACCACCCCAGACAGCCACTAGACCACTAGACCACTATACCACCTCAGACAGCCACTAGACCACTATAACACTATACAACCCCAGACAGTCACCAGACCACTACACCACCCCAGACAGCCACTAGACCACTAGAACACTATACCACTAGAACACTAGAACACTAGACTACCCCAGACAGTCACCAGACCACTAGACCACTAGAACACTAGACTACCCCAGACAACCACTAGAACACTATACCACTATACCACTAGACCACTAGACCACTAGACCACTAGACCACCCCAGACAGTCACCAGACCAATAGACCACCCCAGACAGTCACCAGACCACTAGACCAATAGAACACTAGACCACCCCAGGCAGCCACTAGACCACTAGAGCACTAGAACACTAGACCACTAGAACACTATACAACTAGAACACTATACCACTAGACCACTATACCACTATACCACTAGACCACTAGAACATTATACCACTATACCACTAGACAACTAGAACACTATACCACTATACCACTAGACCACTATACCACTATACCACTAGACCACTAGACCACTATACCACTATACCACTATACCACTAGACCACTACCACTATACCACTATACCAGTATACCACGATACCACTATACTACTGTACCACTATACCACTATACCACTATACCACTATACCACTATATCACTATACCACTATACTAGTATACTACTATACCACTATACTACTATACCACTATACTAATATACCACTATACCACTATACTACTATACCACTATACCACTATACCACTAGACCACTATACCACCCCAGACAGCCACTAGACCACTAGAACACTTCAGACAGCCACAGACCACTAGACCCACTAGACCACCCACCCCAGACAGCCACTAGACCACCCCAGACAGCCACTAGACCAGTAGACCACTCCAGACAGCCACTAGACCATTAGAACACTCCAGACAGCCACTAGACCACTCCAGACAGCCACTAGACCACTAGACAACTAGACCACTCCAGACAGCCACTAGACCACTACAGACAGCCATTAGACCACTAGACCACTCCAGACAGCCACTAGACCATTAGAACACTAGACCACTCCAGACAGCCACTAGACCACTATACCACTATACCACTAGACCACTAGACCACCCCAGACAGTCACCAGACCAATAGACCACCCCAGACAGTCACCAGACCACTAGACCAATAGAACACTAGACCACCCCAGGCAGCCACTAGTCCACTAGAGCACTAGAACACTAGACCACTACAACACTATACAACTATAACACTATACCACTAGACAACTATACCACTATACCACTAGACCACTAGAACATTATACCACTATACCACTAGACCACTATACCACTATACCACCATACCACTAGACCACTAGACCACTATACCACTATACCAGTAGACCACTACACCACTATACCACCATACCACTAGACCACTAGAACACTATACCACTAGACCACTAGAACACTACACCACTATACCACTAGACCACTAGAACACTATACCACTAGACCACTAGAACACTATACCACTATACCACTAGAACACTATAACACTAGAATACTATACCACTATACCACTATACCACTAGACCACTAGACCACTATACCACTATACCAGTAGAACACTATACAACTAGAACACTATACCAGTAGAACACTATACCACTATACCACTATACCACTAGAACACTATACCACTATACCACTATACCACTAGACCACTATACCACTATACCAGTAGAACACTATACAACTAAACCACTAGACCACTAGAATACTATACCACTATACCACTAGAACACTATACCACTATACCAGTAGAACACTATACCACTACACCACTAGACCACTAGAACACTATACCACTATACCACTAGACCACTAGAACACTATACCACTATACCACTAGACCACTATACTACTATACCACTATACCACTATACCACTATACCACTATACTACTATACCACTTTACCACTATACCACTATACCACTATACTACCATACCACTATACCACTATACCACCATACCACTCTACTACTATACCACTAGACCACTATACCACCCCAGACAGTCACCAGACCACTAGACCACCCCAGACAGTCACCAGACCACTAGACCACTAGACCACCCCAGGTAGCCACTAGACCACTAGACCACCCCAGACAGTCACCAGACCACTACACCACCCCAGATAGCCACTAGACCACTAGACCACTAGAACACTAGACCACCCCAGACAGTCACCAGACCACTAGACCACTATACCACTCCAGACAGCCACTAGACCACTAGAACACTAGACCACCCCAGACAGCCACTAGACCACTAGACCACTATAGCACTATTCCACTAGACCACTATACCACCCCAGACAGCCACTAGACCACCCCAGACAGCCACTAGACCAGTAGACCACTCCAGACAGCCACTAGACCATTAGAACACTCCAGACAGCCACTAGACCACTCCAGACAGCCACTAGACCACTAGACAACTAGACCACTCCAGACAGCCACTAGACCACTAGACAACTAGACCACTCCAGACAGCCACTAGACCACTAGACCACTCCAGACAGCCACTAGACCATTAGAACACTAGACCACTCCAGACAGCCACTATACCACTAGACCACCCCAGACAGCCACTAGACCACCAGAACACTAGAATACACCACTAGACCACCCCAGACAGCCACTAGACCACTAGACCACCCCAGACAGCCACTAGACCAGTAGACCACTCCAGACAGCCACTAGACCAGTAGACCACTCCAGACAGCCACTAGACCACTATCCCACCCCAGACAGCCACTAGACAACTAGACCACTCCAGACAGCGACTAGACCACTAGACCACCCCAGACAGCCACTAGACCACTGGACAACTAGACCTCTCCAGACAGCCACTAGACCACTATGCCACCCCAGACAGCCACTAGACCATTAGAACACTAGACCACCCCAGACAACCACTAGACCACTAAACCACTAGAACACTAGAACACTAGACCACTAGAACACTAGACCATTAGACCACTAGACCACCCCAGACAGCCACAAGACCACTAGACCACTAGAACACTAGAACACTAGACCACTATAACACTAGACCACTAGAACACTAGATCACTCCAGACAATCACTAGACCATTAGAACACTAGATCACTCCAGACAGCCACTAGACCACGAGACCACTAGACCACCCCAGACAGCCACTAGACCACTAGACCACTAGAACACTAGACCACTAGACCACTAGATGACTAGACCACCAGACCACTAGACCACTAGATGACTAGACCACTAGACCACTAGACCACCCCAGACACACTAGACCACCAGACCACTAGACCACTAGACCACTAGAGCACTAGACCACTAGACCACCAGACCAGACCACTAGACCACCAGACCACTAGAACCTAGACCACTAGAACACTAGACCACTAGATGAGTAGACCACTAGACCACCAGACCACTAGAACACTAGACCACTAGATGACTAGACCACTAGACCACTAGAGCACTAGACCACTAGACCACCAGACCACCAGACCACTAGACCACTAGACCACTAGAACACTAGACCACTAGAACACTAGACCACTAGATGACTAGACCACTAAACCACTAGATGACTAGACCACTAGATGACTAGACCACTAGACCACTAGATAACTAGACCACTAGACCACTAGACCACTAGATGACTAGACCAAGTCGACCCCTGGCCACGTGTGTGTCATCATCTAAGGCAAGCAGACAGACCTACCTTTCCGTGCATGAGGAGCCGTAGCGTGAGGGTGACGTTCATGCCCCCCTCTCCAAAGTCCTGTTCACAGTTCATGTTGATGTGAGACTGACACAAGGAGACGCATGAAAGATGCTCTGCAGACAGACAGACTCTCAGGGTGAAGGGAGAGGTTCTCTCTCTCCTCACAGCTCTCTGTAGGAAAACACAGGAAGTACAACACTTTGTTAGTATTGATTATAGTGATTATTGATTATTGATTTTTCTTTTGAGTTATCCCAGAAAACTTAACAATTTTCTAATTTTCCAAAACGGAAATGTATCACAGGTTGTTAGACAAACAGGTCACTGTCAGAGAAACAGGTCACTGTCAGAGAAACAGGTCACTGTCAGAGAAACAGGTCACTGTCAGAGAAACAGGTCGTTGTCAGAGAAACAGGTCGTTGTTAGAGAAACAGGTCACTGTCAGAAAAACAGGTCACTGTCAGAGAAACAGGTCACTGTCAGAGAAACAGGTCACTGTCAGAGAAACAGGTCGCTGTTAGAGAAACAGGTCACTGTCAGAGAAACAGGTCGTTGTTAGAGAAACAGGTCACTGTCAGAGAAACAGGTCACTATCAGAGAAACAGGTCACAGTCAGAGAAACAGGTCACTGTCAGAGAAGCAAGTCGTTGTTAGAGAAACAGGTCACTGTCAGAGAAACAGGTTGTTGTTAGAGAAACAGGTCACTGTCAGAGAAACAGGTCACTGTCAGAGAAACAGGTCATTGTCAGAGAAACAGGTTGTTGTTAGAGAAACAGGTCGTTGTTAGAGAAACAGGTCACTGTCAGAGAAACAGGTCACTATCAGAGAAACAGGTCACAGTCAGAGAAACAGGTCACTGTCAGACAAACAGGTCACTGTCAGAGAAACAGGTAATTGTCAGAGAAACAGGTCATTGTCAGAGAAACAGGTTGTTGTTAGAGAAACAGGTCGTTGTTAGAGAAACAGGTCACTGTCAGAGAAACAGGTCACTATCAGAGAAACAGGTCACAGTCAGAGAAACAGGTCACTGTCAGAGAAGCAAGTCGTTGTTAGAGAAACAGGTCACTGTCAGAGAAACAGGTTGTTGTTAGAGAAACAGGTCACTGTCAGAGAAACAGGTCACTGTCAGAGAAACAGGTCGTGGTTAGAGAAACAGGTCACTGTCAGAGAAACAGGTGTCACTGTCAGAGAAACAGGTCACTGTCAGAGAAACAGGATCCTTGTCAGAGAAACAGGTCGCTGTCAGAGAAACAGGTCACTGTCAGAGAAACAGGTCGTTGTCAGAGAAACAGGTCGCTGTCAGAGAAACAGGTCACTGTCAGAGAAACAGGTCGCTGTCAGAGAAACAGGTTGTTGTTAGAGAAACAGGTCACTGTCAGAGAAACAGGTCACTGTCAGAGAAACAGGTCATTGTCAGAGAAACAGGTTGTTGTTAGAGAAACAGGTCGTTGTTAGAGAAACAGGTCACTGTCAGAGAAACAGGTCGTTGTTAGAGCAACAGGTCACTGTCAGAGAAACAGGTCACTGTCAGAGAAACAGGTCGTTGTCAGAGAAACAGGTCGCTGTCAGAGAAACAGGTCGCTGTCAGAGAAACAGGTCACTGTCAGAGAAACAGGTCGCTGTCAGAGAAACAGGTTGTTGTTAGAGAAACAGGTCACTGTCAGAGAAACAGGTCACTGTCAGAGAAACAGGTCGTTGTTAGAGAAACAGCTCACTGTCAGAGAAACAGGTCACTGTCAGAGAAACAGGTCGTTGTTAGAGAAACAGGTCACTGTCAGAAAAACAGGTCACTGTCAGAGAAACAGGTCACTGTCAGAGACTGTCAAGAAACAGGTCACTCACTGTCAGAGAAACAGGTCACTGTCAGAGAAACAGGTGTTGTTAGAGAAACAGGTCACTGTCAGAAAAACAGGTCACTGTCAGAGAAACAGGTCACTGTCAGAGAAACAGGTCACTGTCAGAGAAACAGGTCGCTGTTAGAGAAACAGGTCACTGTCAGAGAAACAGGTCGTTGTTAGAGAAACAGGTCACTGTCAGAGAAACAGGTCACTGTCAGAGAAACAGGTCAATGTCAGAGAAACAGGTCACTGTCAGAGAAACAGGTCGCTGTTAGAGAAACAGGTCACTGTCAGAGAAACAGGTCGTTGTTAGAGAAACAGGTCACTGTCAGAGAAACAGGTCACTGTCAGAGAAACAGGTCAATGTCAGAGAAACAGGTCACTGTCAGAGAAACAGGTCACTGTCAGAGAAACAGGTCAATGTCAGAGAAACAGGTCACTGTCAGAGAAACAGGTCGCTGTTAGAAAAACAGGTCGCTGTTAGAGAAACAGGTTGTTGTTAACAACACAGTTTAGCTCATTGTAACCAGGGTCTTATCTTTTCAAACTCTTCTACATAACGACGGGGACAACGAACAAGAAACACAATGTGTAAAAAAAGGCCATGCCTGTGCATGTGGTTTCCCCCACAGTCCCGTTAGGGTGATTTATCCCCTTCTCAGCTCTTCAATCACTGCCAGGTTTCATGGACATGTGGACAAGTGGACTCTGGCCCCTCCCACTGTAGCTCAGAGTGGTTATCATCTTTGGCCAATGAGGACGCCAAGTTTGGCTGGGGACCAAGTTTTCAGTTTGTCTTCTAGAAGTGTTTGTGCCTTGTATTGTTGGTGATAGTTTCTGATGATTGGTCACCATGCTACTGAAACCTTGCTAGCGTTGGTTATCTTGTTAAATATGTAACTTGCCAGCGGTTAGCATTGCTTACCTGTTTAGGTAATGAATACTATCGTCTAAGTAGAGAATTGCCAGCTACTGTAAATAATTGCATCTTCGTAGCTGTCATTATGTGCATGCTAATGCTACTCTACGAGTCTGTGTTACGTGGAAGAAAAGGGAAACCAGTGGAAGATGATTCCAGGCGGCCTGGGAGTACTTCCACATACACACTTGATTTATGTCCTATTAGATAAGATCTCTAGCTGGCTGGAGAGAAAAGGTCACAAGTCGTGACTGGCAGCAGTAATTAGTCTCTCTCTCCGCCAAGACGTCGACATCCTATCTGTAGCTGTGTGACTATGTGTCTTCAGTGATATGCTATCTAGGCTATGTAGTCTAAGGTTCCAATTGTATAGCTGCATTACAGCTGTTAATATGTACAATCATTTTCCTTTCCTTATAGAACCACAAAGACTTCTTCTAGGATGTGTGTGTGTGTGTGTGTGTGTGTGTGTGTGTGTGTGTGTGTGTGTGTGTGTGTGTGTGTGTGTGTGAGAGTGTGTGTGTGTGTCTGTGCGTGTGTGTGTGTGTGTGTGTGTGTCTGTGTCTGTGTGTCTCTGTGTGTGTGTGTGTGTGTGTGTGTGTGTGTGTGTGTGTGTGTGTGTGTGTGTGTGTGTGTGTGTGTGTGTGTGTGTGTGTGAGAGAGTGTGTGTGAGAGTTTGTGTGTGTGTGTGTGTGACAGCCTGTAGCAAGTCAGAACCTTAACAATCAATTAAAATGTTAAATCTAATTTTATTTGTCACAATGCGCCGAAATACAACAAGGTGTAGACCTTACAGTGAAATGTTTACTCACAAGCCCTTAACCAGCAGGTGTAGACCTTACAGTGAAATGTTTACTTTACAAGCCCTTAACCAACAGGTGTAGACCTTACAGTGAAATGCTTACTCACAAGCCCTTAACCAACAGGTGTAGACCTTACAGTGAAATGTTTACTTACAAGCCCTTAACCAACAGGTGTAGACCTTACAGTGAAATGCTTACTCACAAGCCCTTAACCAACAGGTGTAGACCTTACAGTGAAATGCTTACTTACAAGCCCTTAACCAACAGGTGTAGACGTTACAGTGAAATGCTTACTTACAAGCCCTTAACCAACAGGTGTAGACCTTACAGTGAAATGCTTACTCACAAGCCCTTAACCAACAGGTGTAGACCTTACAGTGAAATGCTTACTTACAAGCCCTTAACCAACAGGTGTAGACCTTACAGTGAAATGCTTACTTTACAAGCCCTTAACCAACAGGTGTAGACCTTACAGTGAAATGCTTACTTACAAGCCCTTAACCAACAGGTGTAGACCTTACAGTGAAATGCTTACTCACAAGCCCTTAACCAACAGGTGTAGACCTTACAGTGAAATGCTTACTCACAAGCCCTTAACCAACAGGTGTAGACCTTACAGTGAAATGCTTACTCACAAGCCCTTAACCAACAGGTGTAGACCTTACAGTGAAATGCTTACTCACAAGCCCTTAACCAACAGGTGTAGACCTTACAGTGAAATGCTTACTTACAAACCCTTAAAACCAACAATGCTTTAAGAAGTATTAAGAAGTAAAAAATTTAAAATAAAAGTAACATATAATTAAAGAGCAGCAAGTAAAATAATAATAGTGAGGCTATATACAGGGGGGTACCGGTACAGAGTCAATGTGGAGGCTATATACAGGGGGTACCGGTACAGAGTCAATGTGGATGTAACGGTTTTCCTGTGGTGAAGGAGAAGCGGACCAAAATGCGACGTGATTATATTGATTCATGTTTAATAACAAAAAGGATAAACACGAACACTAAAAAACAACAAACGTGGAAAACCAAAACAGTCCTATCTGGTGCAAAACACAGAGACAGGAACAATCACCCACAAACACACAGTGACACCCAGGCTACCTAAGTATGATTCTCAATCAGAGACAACTAATGACACCTGCCTCTGATTGAGAACCATACTAGAGCAGCATAGAAATACCCAAATCATAGAAAAACAAACATAGACTGCCCACCCCAACTCAGCCCTGACCAGACTAAATAATAACAAAACAAAGGAAATAAAGGTCAGAACGTGACAGTCACCTCCCCCAAAGGAGGCTACTCCAGCCGCAAAACCTTAACCTATAGGGGAGGTCTGGGTTTGTCCTGTTGTGAAGGCTCTGAAGCGGACCCCCAAACCATTGTCTTTGTCCGATTATATTGTCCGCCTCCATGGCTTTAATAATGGCCACCCCTCTCAAATCCCACTGGACAGAGGGGCAGTTCGGGACAGAGGGGCAGCTCGGGACAGAGGGGCGGAAGCTCTGGACAGAGGGGCAGCTCGGGACAGAGGGCGGAAGCTCTGGACAGAGGGGCAGAAGCTCTGGACCGAGGGGCAGCTCGGGACAAACAGGCCTCTGCCTCTGATTGAGAACCATACTAGGCCGAAACATAGAAATACCCAAATCATAGAAAAACAAACATAGACTGCCCACCCCAACTCACGCCCTGACCAGACTAAATAATGACAAAACAAAGGAAATAAAGGTCAGAACGTGACAGTGGAGGATATATACAGGGGGTACCGGTACAGAGTCAATGTGGAGGTTATATACAGGGGGTACCGGTACAGAGTCAATGTAGAGGTTATATACAGGGGGTACCGGGACAGAGTCAGTGTGGAGGTTATATACAGGGGGTACCGGTACAGAGTCAATGTAGAGGTTATATACAGGGGGTACCGGGACAGAGTCAATATGGAGGTTATATACAGGGGTACCGGTACAGAGTCAATGTGGAAGCTATATACAGGGGGTACCGGTACAGAGTCAATGTGGAGGTTATATACAGGGGTACCGGTACAGAGTCAATGTGGAGGTTATATACAGGGGGTACCGGTACAGAGTCCATGTGGAGGTTATATACAGGGGGTACCGGTACAGAGTCAATGTGGAGGTTATATACAGGGGTACCGGTACAGAGTCCATGTGGAGGTTATATACAGGGGGTACCGGTACAGAGTCAATGTGGAGGTTATATACAGGGGGTACCGGTATAGAGTCAATGTGGGGTTATATACAGGGGGTACCGGGACAGAGTCAATATGGAGGTTATATACAGGGGTACCGGTACAGAGTCAATGTGGAAGCTATATACAGGGGTACTACAGAGTCAATGTGGAGGTTATATACAGGGGTACCGGTACAGAGTCAATGTGGAGGCTATATACAGGGGTACCGGTACAGAGTCAATGCGGAGGTTATATACAGGGGTACCGGTACAGAGTCAATGTAGAGGTTATATACAGGGGGTACCGGGACAGAGTCAGTGTGGAGGTTATATACAGGGGGTACCGGTACAGAGTCAATGTAGAGGTTATATACAGGGTGTACCGGTACAGAGTCAATGTGTGGGGGCATCGGTTAGTCGAGGTAATTGACGTGATATATACATGTAGGTAGATTTATTAAAGTGACTATGCATAGATAATAACAGAGAGTACCAGCAGTGTAAAAGAGGGGTCTGAGTAGACCTGCTCCCCAAACAGACTCTACTTCAGACCTACTCCCCAAACAGACTCTACTTCAGACCTGCTCCCCAAACAGACTCTACTTCAGACCTGCTCCCCAAACAGACTCTACTTCAGACCTGCTCCCCCAAACAGACTCCCCAAACAGACTCTACTTCAGACCTCTCAGACTCGGCCCATCTACTCCCCCAAACAGACTCTACTTCAGACCTCTCAGACTCGGCCCATCTACTCCCCTAAGAGACTACTTCAGACCTCTCAAACTCGGCCCATCTACTCCCCAAACAGACTCTACTTCAGACCTCTCAGAGTCGGCCCATCTACTCCCCAAACAGACTCTACTTCAGACCTCTCAGACTCGGCCCATCTACTCCCCAAACAGACTCTACTTCAGACCTCTCAGAGTCGGTCCATCTACTCCACTAACAGACTCTACTTCAGACCTCTCAGAGTCGGCCCATCTACTCCCCAAACAGACTCTACTTCAGACCTCTCAGACTCGGCCCATCTACTCCCCAAACAGACTCTACTTCAGACCTCTCAGACTCGGCCCATCTACTCCCCAAACAGACTCTACTTCAGACCTCTCAGACTCGGCCCATCTACTCCCCAAACAGACTCTACTTCAGACCTCTCAGACTCGGCCCATCTACTCCCCAAAAGAGACTCTACCTCAGACCTCTCAGACTCGGCCCATCTACTCCCCTAAGAGACTACTTCAGACCTCTCAGACTCGGCCCATCTACACCCCAAACAGACTCTACTTCAGACCTCTCAGACTCGGCCCATCTGCTCCCCAAACAGACTCTACTTCAGACCTCTCAGACTCGGCCCATCTACTCCCCAAACAGACTCTACTTCAGACCTCTCAGACTCGGCCCATCTACTCCCCTAAGAGACTCTACTTCAGACCTCTCAGACTCGGCCCATCTACTCCCCTAAGAGACTCTACTTCAGGCCTCCCTGGCCAGTGCATTCGCCACTTCCATGGGGGCGTTGGGACTTCCACTATGAGGTGGCCCAGCTGCTTTCCCGACCGATGTCCCTCTATGTCACCCCGGCCGGAGGCACGGAAGTATCCTTCTGCTCTCCAGAGCTCCCCAGCAGATGAAGACAACTCCAGAGTGCACACAGTCCACCACACCCAAGGTCTGTACACCCTCTCAGCCAGAGCCTTGATGAGCCATAGTTTAGGAGACTCCTGGAGCCTCAGTCAGCTTCCACCAGCTCACCCTCAGGAACCTCCCTGCCCCTGGCGCACACTCGCAGTGGATGGAAAATTTTGCCATCTACGTGTACATATATATATATAAGACTGTGCAACACAAAAGATCCAATCAAGACTGTGAACATTAACATGATTGCCAAGTATCAGGAGCTAGCACAGCAAATCAGCACTCTAATTTAAAAAAAACTTAATTGAGAATCTGTCAAAAGCTTAAGTGAGCATTAAATCAGCTTCTAGCTTGAACATGCCAATCGCCTGTAAGACGCTTAAAAGCCTCTGCAGACAGTCATCACATGTCTGTATGTGTCTGTATGACTCATCCTCTTTTGCATCTGTCTGGTGAGAAACATTTAGACACTTAGACGTCCGTCGTCGTGTCTCAGCTGAGATACCGCGGTGTGTCAGTGGAGGCTGGTGAGGGGAGGACGGCTCATAATAACGGAGCAAATTGAACGGCATCAAACACATGGAAAACATGTGTTTGATGTATTTGATACCGTTCCACTGATTCCACTCCAGATATTACCACGAGCCTGTTCTCCACCAATTAAGATACCACCAAGCTCCTGTGGTGTGGTGTGTGTGTGTGTGTGTGTGTGTGTGTGTGTGTGTGTGTGTGTGTGTGTGTGTGTGTGTGTGTGTGTGAGTGTGTGTGTGGTGTTCGTGTGTGTCAGCCTAAGACTGCCTGTCTGCCAGAAGCATGGTTACAGTAATTAGAGACTCAATTGTCACGCCTGAGGAACTGCAGCTGTGGGAGGAGGGAGTGTGTGTGTGTTTGTGTTTACAGGGTAACAATCTGCTGCTGAGAAACACACACACACACACACACACACACACACACACACACACACACACACACACACACACACACACACACACACACACACTTCCCCAAAACACAGTTCTGCTTGAAAGTAGGTCACAAATGTGATGCTAGCTGGCACACAGGACCAAGCCTTGGTCACATGGTGTGAATTAGTATCCTGTTTCTAGGGGTTTATCAGAAATACATGTAGAGTAATTACCCTCTCACCCCTCTCTAATTCTACAGTAGGACCGTTTCTGATTATAGACCAACCCTTTATTTCAGTCACTTTATCCATATCTACATGTACATACCACCTCAAATCAGCCCGACTAACCGGTGCCTGTATATAGCCTCCCTACTGTATATAGCCTCTCTACTGTATATAGCCTCTCTACTGTATATAGCCTCTCTACTGTATATAGCCTCTACTGTATATAGCCTCACTACTGTATATAACCTCTCTACTGTATAAAGCCTCTCTACTGTATATAGCCTCTCTACTGTATATAACCTCTCTACTGTATAAAGCCTCTCTACTGTATATAGCCTCTCTACTGTATATAGCCTCTCTACTGTATATAGCCTCTCTACTGTATATAGCCTCTACTGTATATAGCCTCTCTACTGATATCTTTCACTGTCTTTTCACTGATGTTTTTATTTCTTTACTTACCTATTGTTCACCTAATACCTAAAAAAAAAAAAAAAAAAAAAAAATTCCACTGTTGGTTAGAGCCTGTAAATAAGCATTTCACCGTAAGGTCTACACCTGTTGTATTCAGCGCACGTGACAAAATACCTTTGATTTGTTTTCCTAGTAACAGCCGTAGTAACAGGTCTATTAACATCCCTAGTAACATCCCTAGTAACAGCCCTAGTAACAGTCCTAGTAACAGTCCTAGTAACAGGTCTAATAACATCCCTAGTAACATCCCTAGTAATATCCCTAGTAACATCCCTAGTAACAGCCCTAATAACACCCCTTAGTAACAGCCCTAGTAACATCCCTAGTAACAGACATAGTAACAGCCCTAATAACAGCCCTAGTTACAGCCCTAGTTACAGCCCTAGTAACAGCCCTAATAACAGCCCTAGTTACAGCCTTAGTAACACCATAGTATGAAGGGTAAAGTAGCAATGCCACTGGTATCAACATATATATGGCATCCTCCATCCCTCACCCATTACACTCTCTAAACCATCGCTCCTGCTGCAGCCCACCATTTGCACCATTTGCATAGGACTGTGTTGTTTTCTGTTTGTCCCTGAAGCACAGCGTGCACAGTTCATGTGTCACGCACGGCCGCACAGCCTGCCTGTCAAGGCCTCACAGATCTCCCTTCTCCCCTCCCCTCCCCGCCCCGCCAATCCACTCTCCTCTCATTCTCCTCTCCTCTGGTCTCCCCTCTGCTCTCCCCTCTGCTCTCCTTCCCCCTCCCCACTCTCCTCTCTCTCCCATCTTCTCTCCCCCGCTCCTCTCCTTCCCCCTCCCCGCTCTCCTCTCCTCCCATCTTCTCTCCCCGCTCCTCTCCTTCCCCCTCCCCACTCTCCTCTCCTCCCATCTTCTCTCCCGCTCCTCTCCTTCCCCCTCCCCGCTCTCCTCTCCTCCCATCTTCTCTCCCCGCTCCTCTCCTCCCCCTCCCCGCTCTCCTCTCCTCCCATCTTCTCTCCCCGCTCCTCTCCTCCCCCTCCCCGCTCTCCTCTCCTCCCATCTTCTCTCCCCGCTCCTCTTCCCCCTCCCCGCTCTCCTCTCCTCCCATCTTCTCTCTCCGCTCCTCTCCACCCCCCTAAGGCTACTCCTTACTCCCATCTTATCTCCCCGCATCATCCCCCTCCCCTCTGCATGCTCCACAGTTAGTTAGTCAGTCCAGCCAGGCAGTCTCCGGCACATTTCCCTGTCTACACTACACTAAGGCTACTACGGTTACTGGCCAGGTTATGCATCATCCGTCAGCTAGAAAGGAAAATATTTAGCGCAACAGTGTGAAAGGGATCCACCAATAGTATTAAAGGGATCCACCAATAGTGTGAAAAGGATCCACCAATAGTATTAAAGGGATCCACCAATAGTATTAAAGGGATCCACCAATAGTGTTAAAGGGATCCACCAATAGTATTAAAGGGATCCACCAATAGTGTGAAAGGGATCCACCAATAGTATTAAAGGGATCCACCAATAGTGTAAAAGGGATCCACCAATAGTGTGAAAGGGATCCACCAAGGCCGTTGGCAGAGTGCCACAACCCTACAATCCTAATAGTCATCTTTGTTTTATATGGATAATATCGCTGTATCACAGGGCGGCGCACAATTGGCCCGGCGTCGTCCGGGTTTGGCACGGGGTAGGTCGTCACTGTAAAAAATAATTTCTTAACTGACTTGCCTAGTTAAATAAAGGTTAAATAAAGGCTAAATAATGAATTGAACAAATATAAAACCAGCTTGTAGGAAGTCAGGAGGTATCGCTCTATGTCTGAAAACAGGAGGTATCGCTCTCTATGTCTGAAAACAGGAGGTATCTCTCTATGTCTGAAAACAGGAGGTATCTCTCTGTGTCTGAAAACAGGAGGTATCTCTCTATGTCTGAAAACAGGAGGTATCTCTCTGTGTCTGAAAACAGGAGGTATCTCTCTATGTCTGAAAACAGGAGGTATCTCTCTGTGTCTGAAAACAGGAGGTATCTCTCTATGTCTGAAAACAGGAGGTATCTCTCTATGTCTGAAAACAGGAGGTATCTCTCTATGTCTGAAAACAGGAGGTATCTCTCTATGTACGTCTGAAGACACATGTCTGTTGTTTCCTGTAACAAATGGACTAAATCATTTGTATTGTAAAATATCTGTATATCTGTATGTGAATAGACAGAGGGATGGGGCAGGGCTACACAGTCAGATAGTGGTCAAGTTGATGGGAAGTCATTGAGATGTTTGTCATGTTCACTCAGGGTTGATATTTCGGATTAATTTCATCACTCGAGGAGGGGGGGGGTGAAGGTAGAGTGTTTGTGTGTGATTTGTGTTGGTGCTGAGTGTGTGTGCTGAGAGTGTGTTTGTGTGTGTGTATGTTTGTGTGTGTGTGTGTGTGTGTGTGTGTGTGTGTGTCCTGAGTGTTTGAATGTGTATGTCCTAAGTAGGGCTGTCCCCGACAAAATAAAAAAGTATTGGTCGACCGAGAGTCGTCTGTTCTTTTGTTCTTTTTCGATTGGTCGAATTGCTTAACCTCTCTTGGGTAGGGGGCAGTATTTTCACCTCCGGATGAAAAGCGTGCCCAAAGTAAATTGCCTGTTACTCAGGCCCAGAATCTAGGATATGCATATAGAAAACACTCTAAAGTTTCCAAAACTGTTCAAATAATGTCTGTGAGTATAACAGAACTGATATGGCAGGTGAAGACCTGAGGAAAATCCATCCAGGAAGTGGAATTTCAATGCCGATAGAGAATCCAATGGGTTAGGAATCAGATTGCAGTTCCTATGGCTTCCACTAGATGGAAACAGTCATTAGACATGGTTTCAGGCTTTTATTTTGAAAAAACGATGTGTAAAAAGCCATTTTGGTCAGAGGACAGAGGACGTTTGCAGACCTGATTTGGCGCGCTCGCCGTTTGTTATTTTTCCTTTCTATTGAAAACGGTATCGTCCGGGTTGAAATATTATTGATTATAAAGACAATAAACAAACTGAGGATTAATTATAAACATCGTTTGACATGTTTCGACAAACTTTACAGGTACTTTCAGTATGTATTGGTCTGCCTGTTGTGATCGCCTTGGAGCCATTGGATTACTGAACAAAAAGCACCAACAAAACTGAGTTTTTGGGATATTTTACCGGATGTTGGCCAGGTGGGATGCTATAGCGTCCCACATATCCTAAAGAGGTTAAACGTGCATTTTTGCAAATATAGATGCAGCCTATGTTTGAAGAAAATAGACTATATGTAGGCCACTGAGCTTATCTGATGCTTTAAACTCTCTGATTACAATTGAAGACACACAAATGACATAAGAGGGAACCAGAGATCAATATAGCCTAACCAGAAGAAATATATACAGATTAAAAATAAATATTGTACAAATCACATTGGCTACACATGGCCTGTCTGCAAGGAACTTCAGACATTATATCAACTATTAACTTGGTCCTGCCTGAAGCTCCTTGCCAGCAAACTTGTAACATTGTATAGAATATTCTGGACCCTCAGAGTTTCTTGTGCCAGTGTGTTCCGTACAGACAGACACAGCTGTTGGCTATTTGCCCAAGGAACAAGAAGTAATCATGTAGACCTATTTTATGAGGCTTCCACCGGATCAGAGCATGACATGTTTTCCCCTTTCATTCTGAGTGGTTATCAAAGACAATCATAAACAGTATCAAATCCACAAATGGGAACATTTATAGGCCTATATTTGGTTGCAGGCCAGCTAGCTTAGGGCTACTTCTATGTGTAATCAGGGCCAGGTAGCCTATAGGGCTATTTCTATGTGTAATCAGGCCAGGTAGCCTATAGGGCTACTTCTATGTGTAATCAGGCCAGGTAGCCTATAGGGCTACTTCTATGCGTAATCAGGCCAGGTAGCCTATAGGGCTACTTCTATGTGTAATCAGGGCCAGGTAGCCTATAGGGCTACTTCTATGAGTAATCAGACCAGGTAGCCTATAGGGCTACTTCTATGAGTAATCAGACCAGGTAGCCTATAGGGCTACTTCTATGTGTAATCAGGCCAGGTAGCCTATAGGGCTACTTCTATGTGTAATCAGGTAGCCTATAGGGCTACTTCTATGCATAATCAGTTTCGTGTCCGTACTCAAGATTGACAGGAGCGCTCCTAACAAAAGACAATGAATAAATTGACAAGTCGTAAATGGAATGAAACAAACCAAACCTACAATGACAACGGTAAGACTGTAATAATAATAATATATTGAATGCATGAACAGAAATAACCATAACCAAACAAACATTGTAGATTAGAAATAATGAGAATAAACGTTAAATGTACTACTGCTGATACTGGTGTGGCATCCCCAGACAGGCGTGAATCAGACAGACGTGACTCAGACAGGCCGTGAATCAGACAGGCGTGAATCAGACAGGTGTGAATCAGAGAGGTGTGAATCAGACAGATGTGAATCAGACAGGCGTGAATCAGACAGGCGTGATTCAGACAGGCATCTGGTGTGCCATAATTTTTTTAAATTCATTTTTTAAATGTAATTTAACCTTTATTTAACTAGGCAAGTCAGTTAAGAACAACTTCTTATTTTACAATGACAGCCTACACCGGCCAAACACGGACGACAATGGTCTATGGGACTCCCAATCACGGCCGGTTGAGATACAGACTGGAATCGAACCAGGGTCTGTAGTGACGCCTCTAGCACCGAGATGCAGTGCCTTGGGCTCGGTAGCCCACCCCTCGACTAAAAAAATCAACCAAACAATGGCCCAGTCAACTAAATGGGGTCAGCCCTAGTTCTAAGTGTGGTTGTGTGTGTCCTTCAGAGCGCTGCAGTTACACAGCACAAAGGAATTTCTATTAGCAGCCACGGCCCACAGACCGCTACCCCTGTCATAAAGGGAAATTAATTATTGAAATGCTTTCAGATGGGATGGAGTTAAGATTTACACACACACACACACACACACACACACACACACACACACACACACAGACACACACACACACACACACACAGACACACACACAGACACACACACACACACAGACACACACACACACAGACACACACACACACACAGACACACACACACACACAGACACACACACACACACACACACACACAGACACACACACACACACACACACACACACACACACACACACACACACACACACACACACACACACACACACACACACACACACACACACACACACACACACACACACACACACACACACACACACAGACACACACACACACACACACACAGACACACACACACACAGACACACACACACACACACACACACACACACAGACACACACACACACAGACACACACACACACACACAGACACACACACACACAGACACACACACACACACACACACACTAGTAGGACTGATGTCCATGTGTCCTCCAGGAGCTGAGCTGTCCCCTTGAGAGTTGCCATAGATCAGTCATGCATGAGGTAAGCACTACACTGAAGGAACACACATAGACTGGGTTGTGTGTGTGTGTGTGTCAGGGGGATTGATCCTAGAGGACACACAGTCTACATGGGACCCCCCCACACTAATGGCCCGGCAGGAACAAAAGACCAGGCTTCTCTCTGGGCTGTCTCAATCCCGGGCCCTTTCCTGTAGTGGCGGGAATCAGCAGGCAGTCCTGGCCTGGGTGTCATTCCGGGAAGCCCTTCCCCCTTCTCTCTTCCCTCAGTCACTCCCCTAAAGGCCCAGACACCAAGCTACTGTGCAAGGCACCGGGATTCTGGGCCGAGTTTCCTTACAAGAAGATACTCCTTCTTTTCTTGTTGACTGGGTAAGTATAAGAGCAATAGCTCCACCAGCCACCTAGATTCCTCATTAGATCAGAAGAGAACAGAGTGACTGAAAGCAGAGGAAATGGAATTAAATGCAGCCCAGAAGATTGATGTTTCCAGGAAAGAGCCTTGGTTTCCCGGAAAGAGCCTTGGTTTCCAGGAAAGAGCCTTGGTTTCCAGGAAAGAGACTTGGTTTCCAGGAAAGAGACTTGGTTTCCAGGAAAGAGCCTTGGTTTCCAGGAAAGAGCCTTGGTTTCCAGGAAAGAGCCTTGGTTTCAGGAAAGAGCCTTGGTTTCCATGAAAGAGCCTTGGTTTCCAGGTAAGAGCCTTGGTTTCCAGGAAAGAGCTTTGGTTTCCAGGAAAGAGCCTTGGTTTCCAGGAAAGAGCCTTGGTTTCCAGGAAAGAGCCTTGGTTTCCAGGATTGAACCACACTTACAGCAATCTTCCCACTGCAGTCTAAAGTGGATATTTAATTTACCTCCATCCAACATTTACTATGATAAATATTGGTATTTTTGTTTTAGTTTGTTTACAAGGTGACTCTGGTGATTGATTCCAGGTTAGCAGTTAGATGATGACTTAACTCCTTCTGATTGGATTAAAAAACCTGCAGCGCCATCTGCGGTGAGTTAAATCACATCATTGGAGGTTGGGCAGAAAAGGTCTCTGTCCCAAATGAAACACTATTTCCTATAGTGTGCCCTGGTCAAAAGTAGTGCACTACATTTGATCACAGCCCTGATCTAAAGTAGTACACTAAATAGAGAATAGGATGCAATTTAGGAAGCAGGCTCTAATTCACAACATTGGACGGCAGGCAGATGACCTCACGGACAGGCAATCCGAGTGGTTGTAAAAAACAGTTCCTGTTTGTCATTCTGACGGGGACGCTGCCGTGCCTCAATTACCGTGATGATGTCACAACGGCTTGGCATGCTGTCTGTCAGCGAGCAGCATGCAAGGGGGAGGGCGGGAGAGAGAACAAGAGAGAGGGAGGGGTCGGGAAATCTGCCGAGATGGGCACATGTCTGAGTGAGGGTGACACTGGACCCTATTTAAAGAGATGAGCTGTACAGTGGAGAGAGATAGACAGAGAGAGACAGAGAGAGAAAGAGAGAGACAGAGAGAGAAAGAGAGCGATAGAGGCTACCTGTAGGGCTAGAACGTGCCTTTGATTTATCTAACCTAACTCTGACAGAGATCTGGGATAGGAGAAGGCAGCAGAAACTACTATCCTCCTCTCCTCTCAACTCCTCTCCTCCTGTCCTCTCTTCTCCTCTCCTCCTGTCCTCTTCTCTACTCCTGTCCTCTCCTCTCCTCCTGTCCTGTTCTCTCCTCCTGTCCTCTCATCTCCTCCTGTCCTCTCATCTCCTCGTGTCCTCTCCTCTCCTCCTGTCCTGTTCCCTCCTCCTGTCCTGTTCTCTCCTCCTGTCCTCTCATCTCCTCTCCTCCTGTCCACTCCTCTCTTCTCCCCCTGTCCTCTCCTCCTGTCCTCTCATCTCCTCCTGTCCTCTCCTCTCCTCTCCTCTCCTCTCCTCTCCTCTCCTCTCCTCTCCTCTCCTCTCCTCTCCTCTCTCTCCTCTCCTCTCCTCTCCTCTCCTCTCCTCTCCTCTCCTCTCCTCTCCTCTCCCTCTCCTCTCCTCTCCCTCCCCTCTCCTCTCCTCTCTCCTCTCCTCTCCTCCTGTCCTGTTCTGTTCTGTCCTGTCCTCTCCTCCTATCCTCTCCGCCTGTCCTGTCCTCTCCTCCTCTCCTCCTGTCACGTTCTCTCCTCTCCTGTCTTCTTTTGTCCTCTCCTATCCTGTCCTCTCCTCCTCTCCTCCTGTCACGTTCTCTACTCTCCTGTCTTCTTTTGTCCTCTCCTATCCTGTCCTCTCCCCTCCTCTCCTCTCTCTGAAGGCAGAGTTGATGATCACAGTAATTAGGAGGATGGTAATGTCAGAAGTACTGCCAGGATGCTAGCACACTGAGCACAGGAAGTGTTGTTCCACCACTGTACAAGAAGAGGAGAGTACTTCTCTAAGTGTAGAGCAGTCAAACTGATCTCTGACTCTGGGAAAGTCAACCCTTTTAAAAATATGTCATATAGCTATTCCAAAAAGTGTTGTTTACTGTAGAAGAGGTTAACTTTTCAAAGAAAATATGTCATTCTCATATTCCCATAGTGCCAGCAGACATAGTGGGAGAGGAAACACAGACAATACTACACCATATGAATACTAACAAGTTCTATAAAATATATTAATAATGTTAGTTCTATAAAATATATTCATGTTAGTTCTATAAAATATATGAATAATGTTAGTTTTATAAAATATATTAATAATGTTAGTTCTATAAAACATATGAATAATGTTAGTTTTATAAAATACATTAATAATGTTAGTTCTATAAAACATATTACTAATGTTAGTTCTATAAAATATATTAATGTTAGTTCTATAACATATATTCATGTTAGTTCTATAAAATATATTCATTTTAGTTCTATAAAATATATTAATGTTAGTTCTATAAAATATATTCATGTTAGTTCTATAAAATATATTCATGTTAGTTCTATAAAATATATTCATGTTAGTTCTATAAAATATATTCATGTTAGTTCTTTAAAATATAGTCATGTTAGTTCTATAAAATATATTCATGTTAGTTCTATAAAACACATTCATGTTAGTTCTATAAAACACATTCATGTTAGTTCTATAAAATATATTCATGTTAGTTCTATAAAATATATTCATGTTAGTTCTATAAAATATATTCATGTTAGTTCTATAAAACATATTCATGTTAGTTCTATAAAATATATTCCTGTTAGTTCTATAAAATATATTAATAATGTTAGTTCTATAAAACACATTCATGTTATTTCTATAAAACACATTCATTTTAGTTCTATAAAATATATTCATGTTAGTTCTATAAAATATATTCATGTTAGTTCTATAAAATATATTCCTGTTAGTTCTATAAAATATATTCCTGTTAGTTCTATAAAATATATGAATACTGTTAGTTCTATAAAACACATTCATGTTAGTTCTATAAAACATATTAATAATGTTATTTCTATAAAATATATTCATGTTAGTTCTATAAAATATATTCATGTTAGTTCTATAAAATATATTCCTGTTAGTTCTATAAAATATATTCCTGTTAGTTCTATAAAATATATTAATAATATTAGTTCTATAAAACACATTCATGTTAGTTCTATAAAACATTAATAATGTTATTTCTATAAAATATATTCATGTTAGTTCTATAAAATATATTAATAATGTTAGTTCTATAAAACACATTCATGTTAGTTCTATAAAACATATTCATGTTAGTTCTATAAAATATATTAATAATGTTAGTTCTATAAAACAGATTAATAACGTTAGTTCTATAAAATATATTCATGTTAGTTCTATAAAATATATTCATGTTAGTTCTATAAAATATATTCATGTTAGTTCTATAAAAAGGCGTCTGCTGATGTCCCGGGCACCTGGAAAAACGTCTAACACTGCCGTTTATCTTGTGTGACAGGGCTGCTATGACTCTTAGCTGTTGGGTGTGTGGTTAAAGGCTAAAGACACCTCGCCCTGCAGAGAGCTACGGCATGTGAAAGTCTGGGAGACTGATTGAGAGGTAAAAAGCCCTGGCGACCTTCAGGGCCTTACGACCAAAGGAGATTTATCTGACGGCCTGCAATGGAGTAGAGACAGCGTGTGTGTGTGTGTGCGAGCAAGGGTGGCTGGACAGAAAAAGACAAACGGGGAATCCTTCATGCCCTATACTACACCACACAGCCAGCTAGTCATCAACCCTGCATTATACAGCACCACACAGAGTCACAGCCGGGACACAGGAGGAAAACATATGCTTGCCCCCCTGCATATAGACTGACAGCCCTGCCAACAACGTTTACATGCGCTACATGCACACACACACGTGCACATGAACAAATCGCAGACACACACACAGCGTGCCATGTATATACTCAGATACAGAACACAAACGTGCAGACAGATTCAGTTCTAAAAGAAGACAGTA
The DNA here is from genome assembly GCF_018296145.1 of Oncorhynchus tshawytscha. NCBI lineage: Eukaryota > Metazoa > Chordata > Actinopteri > Salmoniformes > Salmonidae > Oncorhynchus > Oncorhynchus tshawytscha. Next base: position 68,453,739 of record NC_056435.1, read on the forward strand.
AAGGTTTGAAAGGATTAGCCATGAAAACCTTACGGATGACATAAAACCTAGGGGTGCATCCCAGATTGCACTCTGGTTAAAAGTAGGTCACTATATAGGGTGTAGGAGACGTTTTGTGTTGTGTATCATGGGGTCAAGGGATATTTTTGACCAGGAAGGGTTAACACAGGTGACCAGGAAGGGTTAACACAGGTGACCAGGAAGGGTTAGTACAGGTGAGAGGAAGGGTTAGTACAGGTGATCAGGAAGGGTTAGTACAGGTGAGAGGAAGGGTTAGTACAGGTGAGAGGAAGGGTTAGTACAGGTGACCAGGAAGGGTTAGTACAGGTGAGAGGAAGGGTTAGTACAGATGACCAGGAAGGGTTAGTACAGGTGACCAGGAAGGGTTAGTACAGGTGACCAGGAAGGGTTTGTACAGGTGACCAGGAAGGGTTAGTAGAGGTGAGAGGAAGGGTTAGTACAGATGATCAGGAAGGGTTAGTACAGGTGACCAGGAAGGGTTAGTACAGGTGACCAGGAAGGGTTAGTACAGGTGAGAGGAAGGGTTAGTACAGATGATCAGGAAGGGTTAACACAGGTGACCAGGAAGGGTTAACACAGGTGAGAGGAAGGGTTAGTACAGGTGACCAGGAAGGGTTAGTACAGGTGAGAGGAAGGGTTAGTACAGATGATCAGGAAGGGTTAGTACAGGTGACCAGGAAGGGTTTGTACAGGTGACCAGGAGGGGTTAGTACAGGTGACCAGGAAGGGTTAGTACAGGTGACCAGGAAGGGTTAGTACAGGTGACCAGGAAGGGTTAGTACAGGTGATCAGGAAGGGTTAGTACAGGTGATCAGGAAGGGTGACCAGGAAGGGTTAACACAGGTGACCAGGAAGGGTTAGTACAGGTGACCAGGAAGAGTTAGTACAGGGAAGGGTTAGTACAGGTGACCAGGAAGGGTTAGTACAGATGATCAGGAAGGGTTAGTACAGGTGACCAGGAAGGGTTAGTACAGATGACAGGAAGAGTTAGTACAGGTGACCAGGAAGGGTTAGTACAGGTGACCAGGAAGGGTTAGTACAGATGATCAGGAAGAGTTAGTACAGGTGACCAGGAAGGGTTAGTACAGGTGACCAGGAAGGGTTAGTACAGGTGATCTGGAAGGGTTTTTGACCAGGAAGGGTTAACACAGGTGAGAGGAAGGGTTAGTACAGGTGACCAGGAAGAGTCAAGCTATACAGGTGACCAGGAAGAGTTATTTGACCAGGAAGGGTTAACACAGGTGATTCAGTACAGGTGACCAGGAAGAGTTAGTACAATGACCAAAGGGTTAAATTCAGGTGAGAGGAATGTTTAGTACAGGTGACCAGGAAGTTTGTTGACAGGTGACCAGGAAGCTTAGTCCAGGTGACCAGTGGTTTTACAGGTGACCAGGAATCACCACTTCATAGGGAATGACAGGATAGGGAATCAACACTACAGGAATCATCAGGAATAGTTAAACACCGGAAGAGTCATGTTTGGAATCAACAGGTACATAGGAATCAACACTACATAGTTGTCAACACTACATGTAATCACCACTTCATAGAATCAACACTACATAGGGAATCAACACTACATGCACCACTTCATAGGGAATCAACACTATATTCAACACTACATAGGGAATCACTCATGAACAACTAAATAGGGAATCAACACTAAAGGAATCACCACTACATGTTTGGAATCACCACTGTTTGGGAATCACCACTATTAGGGAATCACCACTACATAGGGAATCAACACTACAGGAGGACTCACCACTATATAGGAATCACCACTACATAGGGAATCACCACTATATAGGGAATCACCACTACATAGGGAATCACCACTACATAGGGAATCAACACTACATAGGAATCATCACTACAGGAGGAATCACCACTACATAGGGAATCAACACTACATAGGAATCACCACTATATAGGGAATCACCACTACATAGGGAATCACACTACATAGGGAATCACCACTACATAGGGAATCACCACTACATAGGGAATCAACACTACATAGGGAATCACCACTACATAGGGAATCACTACATAGGGAATCACCACTACATAGGGAATCACCACTACATAGGGAATCACCACTACATAGGGAATCACCACTATATAGGGAATCACCACTACATAGGGAATCACCACTACATAGGGAATCAACACTACAGGAGGAATCACCACTATATAGGGAATCACCACTACATAGGGAATCACCACTATATAGGGAATCACCACTACATAGGGAATCAACACTACATAGGGAATCATCAATACAGGAGGAATCACCACTACATAGGGAATCACCACTACATATGGAATCACCACTACATAGGGAATCAACACTACAGGAGGAATCACCACTATATAGGGAATCACCACTACATAGGGAATCAACACTACATAGGGAATCACCACTACATAGGGAATCAACACTACATAGGGAATCAACACTACATAGGGAATCACCACTACAGGAGGAATCACCACTATATAGGGAATCACCACTACATAGGGAATCAACACTACATAGGGAATCACCACTACATAGGGAATCACCACTACATAGAGAATCACCACTACATAGGGAATCAGCACTACAGGAGGAATCAGCACTACAGGAGGAATCACCACTACAGGAGGAATCACCACTACAGGAGGAATCGCCACTACATAGGGAATGACCACTACATAGGGAATCACCACTACATAGGGAATCACCACTATATAGAGAATCACCACTACATAGGGAATCAACACTACATAGGGAATGAACACTACATAGGGAATCACCACTACATAGGGAATCAACACTACATAGGGAATGAACACTACATAGGGAATCAACACTACATAGGGAATGTGGGGCCATTTGGGACTTAATCTCTGGTAAAAACCTCTTGTTACATTACATACAACCATTATTTAAATCATACTTATACACATATCTGTATATCTGTATTGTGAGAGCATGTCTACATCGCACTGGTGTCATGTCAGGACCGTCATTATTTGTTTTCCTGAAAGAGAAAAAATTTGTCTGTCTGTCTGTCTGTCTGTCTGTCTGTCTGTCTGTCTGTCTGTCTGTCTGTCTGTCTGTCTGTCTGTCTGTCTGTCTGTCTGTCTGTCTGTCTGTCTGTCTGTCTGTCTGTCTGTCTGTCTGTCTGTCTGTCTGTCTGTCTGTCTGCCTGCCTGCCTGCCTGCCTGTCTGTCTGTCTGTCTGTCTGTCTGTCTGTCTGTCTGTCTGTCTGTCTGTCTCTCTCTCTCTCTCTCTGTCTCTCTCTCTGTCACTCTCTCTCTGTCTCTCTGTCTCTCTCTCTCTCTCTCTCTCTCTCTCTCTCTGTCTCTCTCTCTGTCTCTGTCTCTGTCTCTCTCTCTCTCTGTCTCTCTCTCTCTCTCTCTCTCTCTCTCTCTCTCTCTCTCTCTCTCTCTCTCTCTCTCTCTCTCTCTATTCAATTAGCTTTATTGGCATGACGTAACAATATACATGTTGCCAAAGCTTACTTTGGATATTTACAATATTAAGATAATAAGAATCAAAATTGTCAACAGGACAACAGTAACAACAATAACCAAGGGTCAAAATAACCATACATTGAACAATAACAATAAGCATACAGTAGAGGACATGTGCAGGTTGATTGGTCTGTCAGACACTGTCCCTCATCTTATGGCTGGCAGCAATGTAGTGAGCTGCCATCCCACAGCTCTCTGCGTCCTCCCCCAACAGGATGGGTAGTCTATCCTCATCAGAGAGGTCTTTGAAACCTTGAATAAGGGTATCAAATTTGGGGAAATGACACTCTCTAATTGTTTTATATTGTTGACATATTGTCAGGAAATGCAGCTCCATCTCAGGTTCTGCTGTGGTGCAGTGGTTGCACAGCCTTTCCTCTACAGGAAGCCAGGTTTTCCTGTGTCTACCCTTCTCATTGGCAAGGTTGTGCTCGCTGAGCCTTTAGAAGCTTTAGAAGCTTCTGATAGGCTAATTGACATCATTTGAGTCATTTGGAGGTGTACCTGTGGATCTATTTCAAGGCCTACCTTAAACCCCAGTGCCTCTTTGCTTGACATCATGGGAATATCAAAAGAAATCAGCCAAGACCTCAGAATTTTTTTTGTAAATCTCCACAAGTCTGATTCATCCTTTGGGAGCAATTTAAAAACGCCTGAAGGTACCACGTTCATCTGTACAAACAATAGTACGCAAGTATAAACATCATGGGACCACGCAGCCGTCATACCGCTCAGGAAGGAGACGCGTTCTGTCTCCTAGAGATGAACGTACTTTGGTGCGAAAAGTCCAAATCAATCCCAGAACAACAGGAAAGGACCTTGTGAAGATGCTGGAGGAAACGGGTACAAAAGTATCTATAACCACAGTAAATCGAGTCCTATATCGACATAACCTGAAAGGCCGCGCAGCAAGGAAGAAGCCACTGGTCCAAAACCACCATAATAAGCCAGACTACGGTTTGCAACTGCACAAGGGGACAAAGATCATACTTTTTGGAGAAATGTCTTCTGGTCTGATGAAACAAAAACAGAACTGTTTGGACATAATGACCATCGTTATGTTTGGAGGAAAAAGGGGGATGCTTGCAAGCCGAAGAACACCATCCCAACCGTGAAGCACGGGGGTGGCAGCATCATGTTGTGGTGGTGCTTTGCTGCAGGAGGGACTGGTGCACTTCACAAAATAGATGGCATCATGAAGATGGACAATTATGTGGATATAGTGAAGCAACATCTCAAGACATCAGTCAGGAAGTTAAAGCTTGGTCGCGAATGGGTCTTCCAAATGGACAATGACCCCAAGTACACTTCCAAAGTTGTGGCAAAATGGACAACACAGTCAAGGTATTGGAGTGGCCATCACAAAGCCCCGACCTCAATCCCAAAGACAATTTGTGGGAGGAACTGAAAAATTGTGTGCGAGCAAGGAGGCCTACAAACCTGATTCAGTTACACTAGCTCTGTTATGAGGAATGGGCCAAAATGCACCCAACTTATTGTGGGAAGCTTGTGGAAGGCTATCCAAAACATTTCACCCAAGTTAAACAATTTAAAGGCAATGCTACCAAATACTAATTGAGTGTCTGTAAACTTCTGACCCACTGGGAATGTGATGAAAGCAATAAAAGCTGAAATAAATCGTTCTCTCTACTATTATTCTGACATTTCACATTCTTAAAATAAAGTGGTGATCCTAACTGACCTAAGACAGGGAATGTTTACTAGGATTAAATGCCAGGAATTGTGAAAAACTGAGTTGAAATGTATTTGCCTAAAGTATATGTAAACTTCAGACTTCAACTGTATATATCCTGATTCATGACGCAAGACATCTTTGTGTATAATAATCTCTGCCCTACTGTGGTTTAAATTACTCTGTCACCCCCCCCAAAAAAACTCTGTCCAATCATTGAACCACAACCTCAGTCCACTCATTGAACAACAACCTCTGTCCAATCATTGAACCACAACCTCTGTCCAATCATTGAACAACAACCTCTGTCCACTCATTGAACCACAACCTCTGTCCAATCATTGAACCACAACCTCAGTCCACTCATTGAACAACAACCTCTGTCCACTCATTGAACCACAACCTCTGTCCACTCATTGAACCACAACCTCTGTCCACTCATTGAACCACAACCTCTGTCCACTCATTGAACCACAACCTCTGTCCACTCATTGAACCACAACCTCAGTCCACTCATTGAACCACAACCTCTGTCCACTCATTGAACCACAACCTCTGTCCACTCATTGAACAACAACCTCTGTCCACTCATTGAACCACAACCTCAGTCCACTCATTGAACAACAACCTCTGTCCAATCATTGAACAACAACCTCAGTCCACTCATTGAACAACAACCTCTGTCCAATCATTGAACATCATACATAATAAATAATCCTCCTCCAGGTTCCTTCAGTATTAAAGACCAACACAGGTCCTCTATGTGGCACCGCTGCTGCTTATATTAGCATTCAGACTGGAGGAATTTCACACACACACACACACACACACACACACACACACAAGCAAAACACAGAACGCACACGCAAACACACAGACACACACACACACACACACACACACACACACACACACACACAAAACACAGCAAACACACACACACACACACACACACACACACACACACACAAAGCAAAACACACACACACACACACACACACACACACACACACACACACACACACAAAAGCAAGACACAGACACACACACACACATACACACACACACACACACACACACACACACATATATATATATATAAACACACACACATAACATATATACACACACACACATAAAAGCAAAACACAGACACTCAGACACACAGACACACACACACACACACACACACACACACACACACACACACACACACACACACACACACACACATACACACACACACACATATACACACACACACTTCTTAGGAGTTACAGGGTGACTGGGTGACTGCGTTCAGGTCGCGACTCAATCAATCAAGTTGAGGAGGGATTAACACAGTGGATACAAGGTCAAGGTACAGTGTAGTCTGGTGTGTGTGTGTGTGTGTGTGTGTGTGTGTGTGTATACTCTGTGTGTGTGTGTGTGTGTGTGTGTGTGTGTGTGTGTGTGTGTGTGTGTGTGTATGTGTGTGTGTGTGTGTGTGTGTATGTGTGTGTGTGTGTGTGTGTGTGTGTGTGTGTGTGTGTGTGTGTGTGTGTGTGTGTGTGTGTGTGTGTATGTGTGTGTGTGTGTGTGTGTGTAGGAGGTAAAGGTACAGTGTGTCTGAAGTAATCTTCCTGAACCCTATTGCTGTCTGACACTTAACCCTGGTGCATCTATCAATCATTCAGAGGTGTCTGTCTGTCTGTCTATCTGTCTGTCATTCTGTCTGTCTGTCTGTCAGCTAGAAACTCCTTTTCTATTTCCATTACCCTGTTCTGTCTCTCCCTCTCCCTCTCTGTCTTCTCCTGTCTCCTGTCTGTCTCCTTCTCCCTATTTCCATTACCCTGTTCTGTCTCTCCCTCTCTCTTCTCCTTCTCCCTCTCCTTCTCCTCTCTCTCTCTCTCTCTCTCTCTCTCTCTCTCTCTCTCTCTCTCTCTCTCTCTCTCTCTCTCTCTCTCTCTCTCTCTCTCTCTCTCTCTTTCTCCCTCAGCTCTCCTCAGGGTTGAGAAGGTCAGTCTTACAGGATATTGGCTGGGCAGGAAATAACCAATCTTTTTTTCCTCAACGTGTGTGTGTGTGTGTGTGTGTGTGTGCCTATGTGTGTGTGTGCATCCTTGTGTGTGTTTGTGTGTGTGTTCTCACATTGCTCCCTTGACCCATACTGGCCTTGGACTAATGAAGATCACTGCTGCATCAGTCCCAGGTGATGACTGTGTATTAAATGGCACCCTATACACTTCATAGTGAGCAGGGCCCATAGTGACCGGGGCCCATAGTGACCGGGGCCCATAGTGAACGGGGCCCATAGTGACCGGGGCCCATAGTGACCGGGGCCCATAGTGACCGGGGCCCATAGTGACCGGGGCCCATGGTGACCGGGGCCCATGGTGAGCGGGCCCATGGTGACCGGGGCCCATAGGGAATAGGGTGCCATTTGGCATGTAGCCTATGAGACTGGCTGACTAGGGGTTAATAAGACGGAGGAAAATACAATACAACTGGAGAGAGATGTGAATGAGAAAGAGATATGGAGAGAAGAGAGAAATTGAAAGTCAATAAGAGAATAATATCCTTTGATTCCTGCGGTTCATTTTGCTTAGTTTCCATCCTTTTGTAAACTGTTAAAAACAAAATACTGTCGATAAAACTTTGCTCTAATGTTCATTGAACTACTGCGGTAATATTTTTTTATTGGGTAGTTTAAATCCACTGAACGATACAAGGACAGATCGAATGTTTCTCATTTGGAAATGACCCCGTCATCTAAATTCCTACAGTTAGATTATTTTAAAAACCAGAAACTTTTCTTTCAGAGCATCTGCAACGCGGAATAAAATAAAACCAATACTTATTTGATACAAGATGCAAGACTGAAGACTGATAACACAACGTTTAGAGAAGCAGAGATCTCTTGCATGTTTGAAAATGACCCAAATACATATGATTTCTGTATCTGCTTTTGTTCATTTTGAGACAGAAAACAGAGAGAATCTTTGAGGTTTTCCCATTTCTTATTACTAGTCCGAGAGCGGTAGGCAGCACTACAGATGTCTGAGTTATCTGCTTGGTCAGGCTGGCTGAATCTCTGTGTGGGCCTAATTCTGACAGAAAGATATATACTGATTCACACTATAGGGCCGATCTGAACCATACTGAAATATTTTATTTTCACAATGTTCCTTCCAGCAACTATGGTAGATGCGTAACCTGGGTAAACCAGTAATGTTTGGCTCGGCTTGGCTCGGTTCAGCTCAGTATGGCCCCATAGGTGAACCAGGTATATGTGTTTGGGGCGTAGTGACAAATAGACACTGTTCCAGTCTGGGGCTGTGTTATGACTTGATGCTGTCACGCCCTGGTCTTAGTATTTTGTGTTTTCTTTATTATTTTGGTCAGGCCAGGGTGTGACATGGGTTTATTGTGGTGTGTTTTGTCTTGGGGTTTTGTTAGGTATTGGGTTTGTGGCTTAGTGGGGGTATCTAGCATAGTCTATGGCTGTCTGGAGTGGTTCTCAATCAGAGGCAGGTGTTTATCGTTGTCTCTGATTGGGAACCATATTTAGGCAGCCATATTCTTTGAGTTTTTCGTGGGTGATTGTTCCTGTCTCTGTGTTAGTTTGCACCAGCATAGGCTGTTTCAGTTTTTCACGTTGTTTGTTTTTGTATTATGTTCATGTTTGAGTTTTTCCTTAATTACAGAACATGAACACCAAATACGCAGCATTTTGGTCCGATCCTTGCTACACCTCCTCTTCAGAGGAGGAGATAGAAGAAAACCGTTACAGAATGACCCACCACAACAGGACCAAGTGGCGTGGTGACAGGCAGCGGCAGGAGGAGCAGCGATCACAGGACTTCTGGACTTGGGAGGAGATATTAGACGGAAAAGGACCCTGGGCACAGCCTGGAGAATATCGCCGCCCCAAAGAAGAGCTGGAGGCGGCGAAGGCAGAGAGGCGCTGGTATGAGGAGGCAGCACGGCGACGCGGATGGAAGCCCGAGAGTCAGCCCCAAAAATGCCTTGGGGGGGGGGGCTCACAGGGAGTATGGCTACGCCAGGTAGGAGACCTGCGCAAACTTCCTGTGCTTACCGGGGGGCTAGAGAGACCGGGCAGGCACCGTGTTATGCTGTGGTGCGCACGGTGTCTCCAGTGCGGGTGCATAGCCTGGTGCGGTACATACCAGCTCCGCGTATCGGCCGGGCTAGAGTAAGCATCGAGCCAAGTGTCATGAAGCCGGCTCTACGCATCTGGTCTCCAGTGCGTCTCCTTGGACCGGCTTACATGGCACCAGCCTTGCGCTCGGTGTCTCCGGTTCGCCTGCATAGCCCAGTGCGGGCTATTCCACCTCGCCGCACTGGCAGGGCGACCGGGAGTATTCAACCAGGTAAGGTTGGGCAGGCTCGGTGCTCAAGAGCTCCAGTGCGCCTGCACGGTCCGGTCTATCCAGTACCACCTCCACGCATCAGCCCACCGGTGGCAGCTCCCCGCACCAGGCTTCCTGTGCGTGTCCTCAGCCCAGTACCACCAGTGCCAGCACCACGCATCAGGCCTACAGTGCGCCTCGCCTGTCTAGCGCTGTCAGAGCCTTCCTCCTCTCCAGCGCTGCCAGAGTCTCCCGCCTGTTTAGCGCTGCCAGAGCCTTCCTCCTTTACAGCGCTACTGGAGTCTCCCGCTTGTTTAGCGCTGCCAGAGCCTTCCTCCTCTACTGCGCTGCCGGAGTCTCCCGCCTGTTCAGCGCTGCCAGAGCTGCCAGTCTGCATGGAGCAGCCAGACCTGCCAGTCTGCATGGAACAGCCAGAGCTGCCAGTCTGCATGGAGCAGCCAGAGCCGCCTGTCTGCATGGAGCAGCCAGAGCCGCCAGTCTGCATGGAGCAGCCAGAGCCGCCAGTCTGCATGGAGCAGCCAGAGCCACCAGTCTGCATGGAGCAGCCAGAGCCGCCAGTCTGCATGGAGCATGGCCAGTCTGCATGGAGCAGCCAGAGCCGCCAGTCTGCATGGAGCAGCCAGAGCCGCCAGTCTGCATGGAGCAGCCAGAGCCGCCAGTCTGCATGGAGCAGCCAGAGCCGCCAGTCAGTCATGATCTTCCAGATCCGCCAGTCAGCCAGGATCCGCCAGTCAGCCAGGATCCGCCAGTCAGTTGTATTTATGTTGATGTTTGAGTTTTTTCTTTATTAAAGAACATGAACACCAACTACACAGCATTTTGGTCCGATCCTTGTTACACCTCCTCTTCAGAGGAGACAGAAGAAAACCGTTACAGATGCCTGTGACAAGCACACACAAACACGTTCTGTCTTCACTTATCTCTTAGCCTGTGAGATAGACCTGATCACGTGACGGAGAGCCATGTGACTGAGATGTGATTCGGAGAGCCATGTGACTGAGATGTGATTCGGAGAGCCATGTGACTGAGATGTGATTCGGAGAGCCATGTGACTGAGATGTGATTCGGAGAGCCATGTGACTGAGATGTGATTCGGAGAGCTCAGCACTCTGGGAGAAGGGCACAAAGACCACTTCCTGCAAAAGGAATGGATTGTTTGGGGGGGGACATTATGACCACACAAAGGGGATTCCGCCGTGTAATTCTAGGCATTATCAAGCGCTTGTCAAATTGTGAATGAGAGACTGATGAAGTGTGTACAGCACAAAAACAAAGCAGAGGTCTTTCAAGTGACTTTATTCACACCATCATTAGAGTCTCATCATGCAGACTTACAATGTGAAAACACATACATCAAAACACATAGCCCACTGTTTGTAGAACAACTACAGTTACATTAATAATAATAACTCTAAATTAAGCATATAGGAGGACCTGTTTCTAAGCAAATCTTGTCTGCTAAATGAACTAGTGTAAAAGGTTAAAAAAAATAAAAAAAATAAAAGCAAAACAGTCAAGGGACTGTTACACACACACACACACACACAGACACACACACACACACACACTGTATAAATACATACAATAAATACATCTGAAATGATGTCAACAAATATATTGCAGATATACAAATATACAAACAAATATGGGCAATGAGAAGAGCACCAGTGGATCCCAAGTGTATTGGAGCTGTAGCAGCTACAGACAGCGATGAACAGGAGAAGTGGTGTTGCGTTAGCAGCTACAGACAGCGATGAACAGGAGAGGTGGTGTTGTGTTAGCAGCTACCGACAGCGATGAACAGGAGAGGTGGTGTTGCGTTAGCAGCTACAGACAGCGATGAACAGGAGAGGTGGTGTTGCGTTAGCAGCTACAGACAGCGATGAACAGGAGAAGTGGTGTTGTGTTAGCAGCTACCGACAGCGATGAACAGGAGAGGTGGTGTTGCGTTAGCAGCTACAGACAGCGATGAACAGGAGAAGTGGTGTTGTGTTAGCAGCTACAGACAGTGATGAACAGGAGAGGTGGTGTTGTGTTAGCAGCTACCGACAGCGATGAACAGGAGAGGTGGTGTTGCGTTAGCAGCTACAGACAGCGATGAACAGGAGAGGTGGTGTTGCGTTAGCAGCTACAGACAGCGATGAACAGGAGAAGTGGTGTTGTGTTAGCAGCTACGGACAGCGATGAACAGGAGAAGTGGTGTTGCGTTAGCAGCTACAGACAGCGATGAACAGGAGAAGTTGTGTTGCGTTAGCAGCTACAGACAGTGATGAACAGGAGAAGTGGTGTTGTGTTAGCAGCTACAGACAGCGATGAACAGGAGAAGTTGTGTTGTGTTAGCAGCTACAGACAGCGATGAACAGGAGAAGTGGTGTTGTGTTAGCAGCTACAGACAGCGATGAACAGGAGAAGTGGTGTTGCGTTAGCAGCTACAGACAGCGATGAACAGGAGAAGTGGTGTTGCGTTAGCAGCTACAGACAGCGATGAACAGGAGAAGTGGTGTTGCGTTAGCAGCTACAGACAGCGATGAACAGGAGAAGTGGTGTTGCGTTAGCAGCTACAGACAGCGATGAACAGGAGAAGTGGTGTTGCGTTAGCAGCTACAGACAGCGATGAACAGGAGAAGTGGTGTTGCGTTAGCAGCTACAGACAGCGATGAACAGGAGAAGTGGTGTTGCGTTAGCAGCTACAGACAGCGATGAACAGGAGAAGTGGTGTTGCGTTAGCAGCTACAGACAGCGATGAACAGGAGAAGTGGTGTTGTGTTAGCAATTAGGGAAACACAAGATCAGCAAAATCCTTTTAGGACATCGTCCATGTTGCCGTGGTGATGAATGGAGAGGGAGTACACTGGATGGCACAGCATTGGTCTAATGTTGACGGACTGCCGGGTGGAGGGAAGGAGAGATGGAGGAATGATGAGAGAGAGAGGGAAGGAGGGATGTAGGAAAGGTGGGATGGAGGAATGATGAGAGAGAGAGAGGGAAGGAGGGAAATAGGGAAGGTGAGATGGAGGAATGATGAGAGAGAGAGGGAAGGAGGGATGGAGGGAAGGTGAGATGGAGGAATGATGAGAGAGAGAGGGATGGAGGGAAGGTGATGGAGGGAAGGTAAGATGGAGGAATGATGAGAGAGAGAGGGAAGGAGGGATGTAGGAAAGGTGAGATGGAGGAATGATGAGAGAGAGAGGGATGGAGGGAAGGTGATGGAGGGAAGGTGCTGGAGGGAAAGTAATGGAGGGAAGGAGGGATATAGGGAAGGTGATGGAGGGAAGGAGGGATATAGGGAAGGTGATGGAGGGGAAGGTGATGGAGGGAAGGAGGGATATAGGGAAGGTGATGGAGGGATATAGGGAAGGTGATGGAGGGAAGGTGATGGAGAGAAGGTGATGGAGGGAAGGAGGGATATAGGGAAGGTGATGGAGGGAAGGAGGGATATAGGGAAGGTGATGGAGGGAAGGTGATGGAGGGAAGGAGGGATATAGGGAAGGTGATGGAGGGATATAGGGAAGGTGATGGAAGGATCTGACAGACTGATAGGTCTCTGTCTTTATTAACAAAGCCATGCAATAGGTCCAGATTTCTTCCCATCTGACTAACCATTCGCTAAGAGAACATAGACTTTACATATTTAGTCAGGCTATGAGTCATGAAGTTAATTTTCCTCTCCCTCTACATCCTCTCTTTCCCCTCATCTCCATCTACCCAGCCCAGCCCCTCCTCTCCCTCTACCCTCCCCTCTTTCCCCTCCTCTCCCTCTACACCCCTCCTTTCCCTTCCTCTCCCTCTACACCCTATCTTTCCCCTCCTCTCCATCTACCCAGCTCCTCCTCTCCCTCTACCCTCCCCCCCTCTGCCTCTACACTCCCCCTTTCCCCTCCTCTCCCTCTACCCTCCCCTCTTTCCCCTCCTCTCCCTCTACCCAGCCACTCCCTCCCTTTACCCTCCCCCTTTCCCCTCCTCTCCCTCTACACCCCCTCTTTCCCCTCCTCTCCATCTACCCAGCCACTCCTCTCCCTCTACCCTCTATCCCCTCCTCTTCCTCTACCCCCTGTCATGACGTTGGCCTGGGGGTAGGTTTATGACAGTCATAAATACCTCTCCCCCCCTTTTTCCTCTCTCTACCCTACTGATGTGACATTTGAAAACCCCTTGGTTAACATAGAGATTCTGGGAACATCAGAAGGTGGGGGGAAATGAACTATATTCTGGTAAATCTGACCAGTTGAACATATGCAGTGGTACTTAATGAATATAATGTCAATTCGGTTGTCATCTGAGACATTCTCATCAATGATAGGATGACAGAAACTCTACAGTGGAAAGTCTGCACATTGTACTTATCGGATTCACATGGAATTGTTGTTCAATTTATATGTTTGAATATAAACATTTTGGTGAAAAGATTAAATGTAATTTTAGCTTCCAAATGAGAGATTTGGGTTTTCATAAGGTTAGGGCTCTGCTCAACACGGCCTTCCATCTACCACCAACCTACCGAAGGTATGATTAATTCTGTGTACACGTAATTCTGTGTGATTAGTTAGGTATTTAGTAAATAAATAATTAAACCCAATTTTGTATTGCTGATTCAACTTGTTAGCCAGGGTTCGTGAAGAATTTACAACTTTCAGATGAGACTGAAATAAGTTGATGAGTAATATTGACTGCTATTGATGTAAAATATTACTAGGTCTTTAAGAGTTTAATCGGAAGATAACAGCTCTATAAACATTATTTTGTGGTGCCCCGACTGTCTAGTTAATTACATTTACATGACTAGCTCAATCAGGTAATATTAATTACAGAGAAAGGATATTATAGAATAGCATGTCATATCACTTAATCCGGCATAGCCAAAGACACGACACCCCCCCTCTATCTCCTCCTCTCCATCTACCCTCCCCTCTATCCCCTCCTCTCCCTCTACCCCCGTCTATCCCCTCCTCTCCCTCTACCCCATCTATCCCCTCCTCTCCCTCTACCCCATCTATCCCCTCCTCTCCCTCTACCCCCTCCCCTCCTCTCGCCCTATCCCCTCCCCCTCTCTCCCTCTACCCCCTCTAGCCCCTCCTCTCGCCCCTACCCCTCTATCCCCTCATCTCCCTCTACCCTCTCCTCTATCCCCTCCTCTCCCTCTACCCCCTCTCCCTCCCCTCCTCTCCCTCTACCCCCTCTCTAGCCCCTCCTATCCCTCTCCTCCCCCCTCTATCCCCTCCTCTCCCGTCCTCTCTCTCCTCTACCCTCTCCCCTCTATCCCCTCCCTCTCCCTCTCCCTCTCCCTCTATCCCCTCCCCTCCTCTCCTCTATCCCCTCCTCTCCCTCTATCCCCCTCTCCCTCTCTATCCCCTCCTCTCCCTCTACCCTCTCCTCTATCCCCTCCTCTCCCTCTACCCCCTCTATCCCCTCCTCTCCCCTCTATCTACCCCCTCTAGCCCCTCCTATCCCTCTCCTCCCTCTATCCCCTCCTCTCCCTCCCTCTATCCCCTCTCTCTCTCACTACCCTCTCCCTCCCTATCCCCTCCTCTCCCTCTCCTCTCTCTATCCCCTCCTCTCCTCTCTCTCCCTCTATCCCCTCCTCTCCCTCTATCCTCCTCTCCCTCTATCCCCTCCTCTCCCCTCTCTCTCCTCTCTCCCTCTATCCCCTCCTCTCCTCCCCCTCTATCCCCTCCTCTCCCTCTACCCTCTCCTCTATTCTCTCCTCTCCCTCTATCCCCTCCTCTCCCCCACTACACCCTCTATCCCCTCCTCTCCCTCTATCCCCTCCTCCCATCCCCTCCTCTCCCTCTATCCCCTCCTCTCCCTCTATCTCCTCCTCTCCCTCTACCCCTCCTCTATCCCCTCCTCTCCCTCTATCCCCTCCTCTCCCCCCCTACCCCCTCCCCTATCCCCTCCTCTCCCTCTATCCCCTCCTCTCCCCCTACCCCCTCTATCCCCTCCTCTCCCTCTATCCCCTCCTCTCCTCTCCCTCTATCCCCTCCTCTCACCCCCTCTCTCCCCTCCTCTCCTCCCCTCCTCTCCTCTCTCTACCCCCCCCTCCTCTCCTTTCCCCAGAGGAGTCACTATACCCGCTAGACTGTCGCCTGCCAGCTTACCACCATGGTGAGGTAAATATCTCCAGCCCAGCTGTCACACAGACACACACACACTTACACACACACACATACACACACACACACCCTCCAGGCCTTCCTACGTTATGCTACCATCCATCTACTTGTTCATTGACTCTTCCAGCCCTTATCGATTACTTTAAGAGGATGCTGGTCCTGTTCTTAATCACCTTCTGTGTTTCAGAGCCTTTTTAATTCCCTATAGCACGCTGACACTAAATTATCAGAATCTTATTTGTCCCGTCTGTGTCCTGCGTGCCTGTACGTGTGTCCTGAGTGCCTGTGTGTGTGTGTCCTGAGTGCCTGTGTGTGTGTGTCCTGAGTGCCTGTATGTGTGTGTCCTGAGTGCCTGTGTGTGTGTGGCCTGAGTGCCTGTGTTTGTGTGTCCTGAGTGCCTGTGTGTGTGTGTCCTGAGTGCCTGTGTGTGTGTGTCCTGAGTGCCTATGTGTGTGTGTCCTGAGTGCCTGTGTGTGTGTCCTGAGTGCCTGTGTGTGTGTGTGTCCTGAGTGCCTGTATGTGTGTGTTACAGAGCAATTATTTTAAGTCCCACTGCATGCCAGCTAGTGCAGTGTAGGCATCCTGTTCTGTCCTGTGTTGCCTGTGTGTTTTTGTTTATGACGTAGTCATGAGGACAGGACTCCTCCCTACAGGTAGACGTAGCCACGAGGAGAGGACTCATCCCTACAGATAGACGTAGCCACGAGGAGAGGACTCATCCCTACAGGTAGGTGTAGCCATGAGGAGAGGACTCATCCCTACAGGTAGGTGTAGCCACGAGGAGAGGACTCCTCCATACAGGTAGATGTAGCCACGAGGAGAGAACTCATCCCTACAGATAGATGTAGCCATGAGGAGAGAACTCATCCCTACAGATAGATGTAGCCATGAGGAGAGAACTCATCCCTACAGGTAGACATAGCCATGAGGAGAGAACTCATCCCTACAGGTAGGTGTAGCCATGAGGAGAGGACTCATCCCTACAGGTAGACATAGCCATGAGGAGAGAACTCATCCCTACAGGTAGAAAGAGCCATGTATAGAGGACTCACCCCTACAGGTAGAAAGAACCATGTGTACTCCCTGCAAACCAAAATCGGTTCTGTGAAAGCTCCCAGGACATTCGTTAATTAAGTTGCGGAAAATGTTCTCATAACATAAAAGCTATTGTGCTGATGATTATACAATGTTTGCACAAAACATTTACCTGATGTTGCAAGAATGTTCCCTCTAGCATTTACTTCCAGCAGGATGTTCTAACAACATTACTGGTACATTGTATTACATTATTATTATTATTACATTATTACATTACCTGGAAACCTAATGAGGACATTTTGGGAATGTTCTATGGAGGTTGTTAGAGAGGTTGTGCACAGCATTTTAGTGGACATTAGGAAAACATTCCAAGGATATTTCATTTAAAATATTTTCAACAAACAAAGTATCAACCAAAAACATTTTGTCAAAAAACATTATTTGGGGCCTCCTGGGTGGCGCAGTGGTCTAGGGCACTGTACTGCAGCGCTAGCTGTGCCACCAGAGACTCTGGGTTCACGCCCAGGCTCTGTCGCAGCCGGGAAGTCCGTGGGGTGATGCACATTGGCCTAGTGCCGTCCGGGTTAGGGAGGGTTTGGCAGGTAGGGATGTCCTTGTTTCATCACGCACTAGCGACTCCTGTGGCGGGCTGGGTGCAGTACTCTGGTAACAACCTCCATTGAACATCCAAGGTGTTTCCTCTGACACATTGGTGCGGCTGGCTTCCGGGTTGGATGTGCACTGTGTTAAGCAGTGTGGCTTGGTTGGGTTGTGTTTTGGAGGACGCATGACTTTCGACCTTCGTCTCTCTATATGTGTATAGAGAGACATATATAATATGTGTCTCTAATATGGTCATACATTTGGCAGGAGGTTAGGAAGTGCAGCTCAGTTTGCACCTCATTTTGTGGGCAGTGTGCCTGTCTTCTCTTGAGAGCCAGGTCTGCCTATGGCAGCCTTTCTCAATAGCAAGGCTATGCTCACTGAGTCTGTATATAGTCAAAGCTTTCCTTAAGTTTGGGTCAGTCACAGTGGTCAGGTATTCTGTCACTGTGTACTCTCTGTTTAGGGCCAAATAGCTTTCTAGTTTGCTCTGTTTTTTTGTTAATTCCTTCCAATGTGTTAATTAATTAACTTTCTGTTTTCTCATGATTTGGTTGGGTCTAATTGTGTTGCTGTCCTGGGGCTCTGTGGGATCTGTTTGTGTTTGTGAACAGAGCCCCAGGACCAGCTTGCTTAGGGGACTCTTCTCCAGGTTAATCTCTCAGTAGGTGATGGCTTTGTTATGGAAGGTTTGGGAATTGCTTCCTTTTAGGTGGTTGTAGAATATAACGTCTCTTTTCTGGATTTTGATTATTAGAGTCTATCGGCCTAATTCTGCTTTCATGCATTATTTGGTGAACACAAGAGGATATTTTTGCAGAGTCTCAATTTGGTGTTCGTCCCATTTTGTGAAGTCTTGGTTGGTGAGCAGACCTCACACCATGAAGGGAAATGGGTTCTATAACTGATTCAAGTAACATCCCTACAGGTAGGCAGATCCTAATTGATATTATGTCAAATTGTATGTTCCTTGTCTCTCAGATTGTTCACAGCTTTGTGGAAGTTACCTGTGTTGCTGATGTTCATTTTTTATTTAACCAGGCAAGTCAGTTATGAACAAATTCCTATTTACAATGACGGCCTAGGAACAGTGGGTTAATTGCCAGGGGCAGAACAACAGATGTTTACCTTGTCAGCTTGGGGATTTGACGTTGCAGCCTTTCGGTTATACGTCCAACGCTCTACACACTAGGCTACCTGCCACCCGAGTCAGAGAGCAGAGGTATGTATAGTTTTTTGCGTGCTTTAGGGAAACGGTGTCTAGATTAAATTTGTATTTGTGATCCTGGCAACTAGACCTTTTTTGCAACACCATTATTTTTGTCTTATTGAGATTTAATGTCAGGGCCCAAGTCTGACAGAATCTGTGCAGAAGAAGATCAAGGTGCTGCTGTAGGTCCTCCTTGGTTGGTGACAGAAGCACCAGATCATCAGCAAACAGACATTTGACTTCAGATTCTAGTAGGGTGAGGCCGGATGCTGCAGACTGTTCAACTGCCCGCGCCAATTTGTTGATCCCCACGGCCACGTGGAAAGAAATGTGTGTTTTTTGCCCATTTTAACCGCACACTTGTTGTTTGTGTACATGGATTTTATGATGGTTTATGTTTTTCCCCAAACACCACTTTCCATCAGTTTGTATAGCAGACCATCATGTCAAGTTGTCTAAAAGGGATTGGATTTGTTGTTGCCTAATTGTTTTTTGGTAGGTTTCCACACTACTTTCCTTCCGTCTATAGCATTTCTTAATATTATTCAGTTCCTTTGGCTTTGATGCCTCGTGATTGAGTATTGCTCTGTTTAAGTAGACTGTGATTTTGCTGTGGTCTGATAGGGGTGTCAGTAGGCTGACTGTGAACGCTCTGAGAGACTCTGGGTTGAGGTCTGTGATAAAGTAGTCTACAGTACTACTGCCAAAAGATGAGCTATATGTGTACCTACCATAGGAGTCCCCTCGAAGCCTACCATTGACTATGTACAAACACAGCCGGCGACAGAGCTGCAGGAGTTGTGACCTGTTTTTGTTCGTTATGTTGTCATAGTTGTGCCTAGGGGGACATATGGGGGAGGGAATGCTGTCACCTCCAGGTAGGTGTTTGTCCCCCAGTGTGCTGAGGGTGTCAGGTTCTTGTCCAGTTCTCTCTCAATTCAATTCATTTCAATTCAATTCAATTCAAGGCACTTTATTAGCATGGGAAACATATGTTAACATTGCCAAAGCAAGTGAAGTAGATAATATACAAAAGTGAAATAAACAATAAAAATGAACAGTAAACATTACCCTCACAGAAGTTCCAAAAGAATAAAGACATTACAAATTTGGCCTATATGGATAGGGCAAATTTGAAATGTTTCTTACAGAAGAAATATAACCATGGTAACAATTAAAAATGGAAAAGTTAGGAGATTATGGGAAAATTATTAGATCAAAGTTGGAGACAAAACAGTTCACTTGAAACAAGACTGAATCCAAACATTATACTGTTGATTTTATGTGCATTTTACATTTACTTTTCTTCTAAGTGGCCACAGGTCCTAAGCAGTTTCAATGCACTTTGTTTTTAGGTCTCCTATCTGTGTCGTTGAGGAACTATGTGGAGATGTTTTGTTTGGAGAACAACTACTGTTGTTGTTGTTGTTTACATAATCCAGAAACGGTCCATCATAAATCCACAATCTGGGTCATGTGGGTATCATTTGAAATCTTGTTCTATTGCCAACATGACTAGCTAAGTTATAAAAAAATACCATCTTACAATGTAAAACTTCACAGGGCAAATTCAGAGAAACAGATTGTAATTTTTGTGCGCGTAGAAAGGAGTTGTGAGTGCATTCAGGTGCATGTTCCACTGCACATTTTATTCACAATAGACAGAACAACACAAGGTATGGCTCATTCTGTTGAGAACAACCCAGGGTATGGCTCATTCTGTTGAGAACAACCCAGGGTATGGCTCATTCTGTTGAGAACAACACAGGGTATGGATCATTATGTTGAGAACAACCCAGGGTATGGATCATTCTGTTGAGAACAACCCAGGGTATGGATCATTCTGTTGAGAACAACCCAGGGTATGGATCATTCTGTTGAGAACAACCCAGGGTATGGATCATTCTGTTGAGAACAACCCAGGGTATGGATCATTCTGTTGAGAACAACCCAGGGTATGGATCATTCTGTTGAGAACAACCCAGGGTATGGATCATTCTGTTGAGAACAACTCAAGGTATGGATCATTCTGTTGAGAACAACCCAGGGTATGGATCATTCTGTTGAGAACAACCCAGGATATGAATCATTCTGTTGAGAACAACCCAGGGTTTGGATCATTCTGTTGAGAACAACCCACATGGATCATTCTGTTGAGAACAGGGTATGGATCATTCTGTTGAGAACAACCCAGGGTATGGATCATTCTGTTGAGAACAACCCAGGGTATGGATCATTCTGTTGAGAACAACCCAGGGTATGGATCATTCTGTTGAGAACAACCCAGGGTATGGATCATTCTGTTGAGAACAACCCAGGGTATGGATCATTCTGTTGAGAACAACCCAGGGTTTGGATCATTCTGTTGAGAACAACCCAGGGTATGGATCATTCTGTTGAGAACAACCCAGGGTATGGATCATTCTGTTGAGAACAACCCAAGGTATGGCTCATTCTGTTGAGAACAACCCAGGGTATGGCTCATTCTGTTGAGAACAACCCAGGGTATGGCTCATTCTGTTGAGAACAACACAGGGTATGGATCATTATGTTGAGAACAACCCAGGGTATGGATCATTCTGTTGAGAACAACTCAAGGTATGGCACCATGTAACTCTGAGTGTGATGTATTTTTTTTTTTTTTACTATTCTGTTTTTTCGGTCTCTTTATCCAATTCTTTCTCCATCTCTCTCTCTCTCGCTTTCCATCTTTCTGTCTCTCACTCTCTCTTTTCGTCTTTCTGTTTAGAGGGTGGTGCGGTCAGCCCAACGCATCACCGTGGGCACACTGCCTGCCCTCCAGGACACCTACAGTACCTAGTGTCACAGGAAGGCCAAACAGATCATTGAGGACATCGACCACACTAGTCATGGCATCTTCAACCCGTTACCTTCTAGAAGGCGGAGACAGTAACGATGCATCAAAGCTGCGACTGAGAGACTGAAAAAGCTGTTTTCACCCACAGGACTGCTGCTGACTGTTTTTTTTTAGTTTGTCGCACCATTCTCGGGTAAACCCTAGACACTGTCGTGAGTGAGAATCCCAGGAGGACGGACATTTCTGAGATACTGGACAAGGCGGGCCAGGCACCAACGATCATACCACACTCTAAGTCGCTAAGGTCACTTGTTTTCTAACTTGTTTTCTAATTCTAACATTCAATCAAACAGTAATTGAATGCCTCGATGCCTGTCTGCCTTCTTTATGGTAAGCCATAGCCAAGTGACTCACTGCCTTGCTCAATCTGATATTTCTTAATTTCTTTACATTTTCGGGATTTGGTATTACTGTATTGTTAGGTATTACTGTATTGTTAGGTATTAATGTATTGTTAGGTATTACTGTATTGTTAGGTATTACTGTATTGTTAGGTATTACTGTATTGTTAGGTATTACTGCACTGTTAGGTATTACTGTATTGTTAGGTATTACTGTATTGTTAGGTATTACTGTATTGTTAGGTATTACTGTATTGTTGGAGATAGAAACAGAAGCATTTCGCTGCACCTGAGAGGACATCTGCAAAATACGTGACCAAAAAAGAGCTGTCTGTCTGTCTGTCTGTCTGTCTGTCTGTCTGTCTGTCTGTCTGTCTGTCTGTCTGTCTGTCTGTCTGTCTGTCTGTCTGTCTGTCTGTCTGTCTGTCTGTCTCTCTGTCTGTCTGTCTCTCTGTCTCTCTGTCTCTCTGTCTCTCTCTGTCTCTCTCTCTGTCTGTCTGTCTCTCTCTCTCTCTGTCTCTCTCTCTCTCTGTCTCTCTCTCTCTGTCTCTCTCTCTGTCTGTCTCTCTCTCCCTCCCTCCCTCCCCCTCTCTCCATGAGGAGAAAGAAAAGCTCGCAGAATGATTCCCAGTAGAAGGGTAATAAAAACAGTCTCTCAGGCGACACAAACCCCTTGTCACTTTGAGTAATCATTTTATAAAAGCTACTATTCCACCTTTGACAGTAAAATGTCTCTTGATAGTGGCTCCAAATACAACCTGAGGAGTACTGGAGTTCTAGCATATGACAATAGATCTTTATCGCCTTTCAGCTTAAGTTGTCTCACACAGTAAGCGCCCTCCCTCCCTCTCTCCCTCTCCCTCCCTCCCTCCCTCCCTCCCTCCCTCCCTCCCTCCCTCCCTCCCTCCCTCCCTCCCTCCCTCCCTCCCTCCCTCCCTCCCTCCCTCCCTCCCTCCCTCCCTCCCTCTCTCCCTCCCTTCCCTCCTTCCTTCTTCCTTCTTCTTCCCTCCCTCCCACAACCCTTCCCGATTGTGCTCTCATGTTGACCCAGATCTGGTTAGGCAATAGTGTGGAAAGCTTCTGTCACACACACACTGTGGAAATCCTGAGTGTGTGTCCAGATGCCAAAACATGACAGTTCCAGCTCTGAGTTAAGCCCCTAACTGGCCCCCTGTGACCTCTGGGGGCTGGGTGAAGGTCACATAAACACATACACCCCCCCGTCATCCTGCTGTAGGACCCCCTTCATTCAGCATAATGAGTCAGAGAACCTGAGATCTCACCAAAGAGGGGAGGGGAGGAGAGGAGAGTAAGAAGGGGAGGGAGGGGGTTAGGAGAGAGGAGATCCTGTTCTTGGATATGCACAGGACATCATACGCAGGGCGATTTCAGCATGTAAATCTTGGTGGGGAAAATGAAAAAAATACGTTGAGGCATGCATGCCAGCAAAGCAATTACACAACACAACACTAAACAATACATGAATTGTACTATATTTGTGACAAACGGTACCCACAAAGCTGTCCCAACAGTAGAGTCCCAACAGCAGTCCCCAACACCTTACCACTGTTACACCTGGCTATCAGCGGAGCCTTGTCTGGCAGCGAAACAGTTCACTCAGCCTCATTTACTGCCTTTAAAAAAAACATAGCTGATGTGTCTGATTTGCTTATAAACAAATGTGGTTTCTACTGACAATTGAGATGTACAAACTATGGCATAAGAGGACGACGAGCGGGTAAGATGCAATCCGCAATTTCGATTAAGACAATGTGGGAGACAGTTAAATTGACTACGTCCGTCCTATTTGTTCAGCACTTTTGAAATGTCCAGCGACAGAATGCAGAACGTGTGCCATTCTTACAGTGTTCTTCCTGTACACCAAGTCAGAACCGTACGAAAAATAAAGGGGGCATATAAGCAGACAATGAAAGCTCTTACAATTTTCGATGATGACATTTAAAACAGGTTATAGGCTACACGTGCACCACCAAGTCAGAACTGTGGGTGAAATTAAGAGGGGTAAAATAGACCAAATTATTAGGGTGAGGCACATGGGCTACTAACAGCTTACTACACAACATAGACTTAGTATTACTTTCTTAGCTACAGATACATATCTCCCTGGCATATTACATCATTTATGCAGCAGCATGTAATACATTTTTGGATTCACCTTGTTGTGTTGTGCTCACTTGAACAGGAAGGTGGCGCGGCGGTCCTTTGCGGACAAATTTTGTCATCACACTTTGTCATCAAAGTCTGTCATTCTCTGGATTTCTGTTGCTTTCAAGACAACTGGGAACTCAGCAAAAAAACAAGGTTGAATCATGACGTCAGTGATCTTCGGGTCGGAGCTCTAGAAAGAGGCCAGAGTTCTCGACTTACAATTCTGAGTTGGATGACCGTTCAAATCGTATTTTCCCAGTCGGAGATCATTTTTTCCGGAGTTCCCAGTTGTCTTCCCAGTTGGCACTTCTAATGTAAGACTATGGCAGCACCCAAGAGTCTTGAATTTCCGAGCTCTACCCTTAGATTTGGCGGTGAAGTTGTGTCCCCATGAGGGACAGAACACTGAGCGAATCACTGCGCAACTTGAAAACATTACCAACACCTACGCTACATAAGCCTGAATCCAGGCTGCATCACAACCGGCTGTGATTGGGAGTCCGTCCCATAGGTCCTCATTGGCCCAGCGTCGTCCGGGTTAGGGGATGGTTTGGTCGGTGTAGGCCGTTATTGTAAATAAGACTAACTTGCCTCCTTAAATAAAGGTGAATTAAATTATTATTATTTAAAAATAAAAAATAAATATATATATATATACACGTATTTTCCGCTGGTTGCCCCACTACAGAAAGCCCTGAGCTGAAACATCTGCATTTTGGAGCAGAAAGAGAAATATATGTTTGTACAGAGGCTTTATTAACTCACGACTTAATTATTAATTATACATTTTTTTGCTGATACGTGACACGTATTAATGCCAAAATAACATGCAAAACAGGCTAAATAAATAAATAACTGGCTAAAAATGTGGGGCTCAAATATATAAAAATGGAGGAACTATGAGGTAATACTTAATGTAAAGGTTTAAGGGACAGTATAGTGCTTTATAACGTCATAAGATTGTAGCCTCAATAATGCCTTTTTATAAGAATTTCAATTAAACTGATCA
The DNA here is from genome assembly GCF_018296145.1 of Oncorhynchus tshawytscha. Classification (NCBI taxonomy): domain Eukaryota; kingdom Metazoa; phylum Chordata; class Actinopteri; order Salmoniformes; family Salmonidae; genus Oncorhynchus; species Oncorhynchus tshawytscha. The sequence continues at coordinate 68,478,709 of NC_056435.1, forward strand.
ACTGAAGTTTTTTTAGTCCTTTTTATTTAGTTCTTTAGGTTATTTAAAACATTTAAAAAAAGCTTTGGTCCTGATTCTATATCTCCTGTAGTTTAGAGAATTGTACTTCAGATATTGGTAGCTTTGTGGGGCCCAGAATCCTGCATGGAGAGATAAGACTAGCAGAGGAGAGAGAGAGAGAGACAACACAATTCGACATACAGTACAAGAACAAGTCAACCAGCGAAGAACAAACACCATTGTAAATAAATATTCCCTTCTGTACTTTAACCATTTGTACATCGTTACAACACTATATATATATAATATGACATTTGTAATGTCTTAATTATTTTGGAACTTCTGTGAGTGTAATGTTTACTGTTCATTTGTATTGTTTATTTCTCTTTTGTTTATTATCTACTTCACTTGCTTTGGAAATAATAACATATGTTTCCCATGCCAATAAAGCCCTTTTGAATTGAATTGAAATTAATTGAATTGAGAGAGGGGTGGATAGAGCAGAAACAGATTCAAGCTTCAGGGGGATGGATACATATGTGGCACCACTGTCTCTGGACAGCACAGCCTCACTGGTATGTGGACTGTAGTCTCCATGGCTACTGGGATGGATTCTTCATGGCCACTGCCCATGCACACCAAACCCCTCCTACAACGTGATTTGCATCTCACTGCATTAGAAATGTTAGTGTTACATAACTGCTTGTTATACAGATGTAATAGTAAAATGAAGAGCGTAAGATGAGTGCAATCAGTAAAGTATGATGAGTGGATATGGGTGGAGGACAGATCAGAAAATAAGATTGCCTCATTCCATCGTGGCAGGACAGGACTGGGCTAGACTGGATTGGACAGGACAGGACAGGACTGGACAGGACAGGCAGGACTGGATTGGACAGGACAGGACTGGACTGGACTGGATTGGATTGGATAGGACTGGACAGGACAGGCAGGACTGGATTGGACAGGACAGGACTGGACTGGATTGGATTGGATTGGACAGGACAGGACTGGATTGGATTGGATTGGACAGGACTGGACTGGATTGGACAGGACAGGACTGGACAGGACAGGACTGGACTGGACTGGATTGGACAGGACTGGACTGGATTGGACAGGACTGGACTGGTTTGGACAGGACTGGACTGAATTGGAGAGCACAGGACTGGACAGGACTAGATTGGACTGGAACACTGGACAGGACTGGTTTGGACAGGACTGAATTGGAGAGGACAGGACTGAATTGGAGAGGACAGGACTGGATTGGACTGGAACACTGGACAGGACTGAAATGGAAAGGACAGGACTGGATTGGACTGGAACACTGGACAGGGTTGAATTGGAGAGGACAGGACTAGATTGGACTGGAACACTGGACAGGATTGAATTGGAGAGGACAGGACTGGATTGGAGAGGACATGACTAGATTGGACTGGAACACTGGACAGGACTGGTTTGGACAGGACTGAATTGGAGAGGACAGGACTGAATTGGAGAGGACAGGACTGGATTGGACTGGAACACTGGACAGGACTGAAATGGAAAGGACAGGACTGGATTGGACTGGAACACTGGACAGGGTTGAATTGGAGAGGACAGGACTAGATTGGACTGGAACACTGCACAGGATTGAATTGGAGAGGACAGGACTGGATTGGAGAGGACAGGACTAGATTGGACTGGAACACTGGACAGGACTGAATTGGAGAGGACAGGACTGGATTGGACTGGAACACTGGACAGGATTGAATTGGAGAAGACAGGACTGGATTGGACTGGAACACTGGACAGGATTGAATTGGAGAGGACAGGACTGGATTAGAGAGGACAGGACTAGATTGGACTGGAACACTGGACAGGACTGAATTGTAGAGGACAGGACTAGATTGGACTGGAACACTAGACAGGACTGAATTGGAGAGGACAGGACTAGATTGGACTGAAACACTGGACAGGATTGAATTGGAGAGGACAGGACTGGATTGGACTGGAACACTGTACAGAACTGGCAGGGCAGCTCTGGAGCTGGTAACACCAGCATTTAGCGGCACCTGCTACAACATCTGCTAATGTGTCTACGACCGATACACTTTGATTTGACTGGAATCAATCTTGAATATCCATTCCAAAGAGTGCTGCTGTAAAATCCATCTGTTCTACACAAGCCACAGTCAATAAAGTTGTCCTTTTCAAAACAGCAGATTTCACTATCTTACGATATAAAATTAAATTTAGGGTGACCGCTCAACCCTACGCAAGGTTATGTTACACACACACCTGCACACACACACACACACACACACACACACACACACACACACACACACACACACACACACACACACACACACACACACACACACACACACACACACACACACACAGCACACCACACACACACACACACACACGCACACACACACCCGCCCGCATGCACACACACACACCCGCACGCACACACCATCTAAAACCAAATGATATGTCTGCAAACGTGGAAGACAATCCTCTCTCGGAGCTGTAAGCACACAAGCAATGTACACACACACACACACTGATATATATGAAGGGCTTCGGTCTCTAATGAGAACCTGTCTGAGGCACAGACAGCATCCCAAATGACTCCCAATTCCCTATTTAGTGCACTACTTTTGAACAGGGCCTATATGGTGTTGGTCAAAAGTAGTGCACTACATAGGGAATAGGGAGTCATTTGGGCCTAAGAGAGGGATCTTTGTCACAGCTTCAAGGCATCACTGTCTGTCTCATCTCTCACACGAAACAAAGTCAAATCCAATCGTATATATTTGCAGCTCTCCTTCTGACACCCAAGAGGCTGATCAAATGAAAGAGAGAGTGACTGCCAGAGGAGATCTCCTATTCAATCTGTCAAAAAAAACATTGTTTTGCCACAAACAAACATTCTAGTTTGGTGGGAGGTAGGACAGAGTCAGGGAGGGGTTCAGTCTAGTTTGGTGGGAGGTAGGACAGAGTCAGGGAGGGGTTCAGTCTAGTTTGGTGGGAGGTAGGACAGAGTCAGGGAGGGGTTCAGTCTAGTTTGGTGGGAGGTAGGACAGAGTCAGGGAGGGGTTCAGTCTAGTTTGGTGGGAGGTAGGACAGAGTCAGGGAGGGGTTCAGTCTAGTTTGGTGGGAGGTGTTCAGTCTAGTTTGGTAGGAGGTGTTGGTTTGGTGGTGGGTGTTCAGTCTAGTTTGGTGGGGGTTCAGGTTTGGTGGGAGGTAGGACAGTCAGGGAGGTGTTCAGGTTTGGTGGGAGGTGTTCAGTCTCAGTCTAGTTTGGTGGGAGGAGTTCAGGTTTGGTGGGAGGTAGGACAGAGTCAGGGAGGTGTTTAGTCTAGTTTGGTGGGGGTGTTCAGTCTAGTTTGGTGGGGGGTGTTCAGTCTAGTTTGGTGGGGAGTTCAGTCTAGTTTGGTGGGGGAGTTCAGTCTAGTTTGGTGGGAGGTAGGACAGAGTCAGGGAGGTGTTTAGTCTAGTTTGGTGGGAGGTGTTCAGTCTAGTTTGGTAGGAGGTAGGACAGCGTCAGGGAGGGGTTCAGTCTAGTTTGGTGGGAGGTGTTCAGTCTAGTTTGGTGGGAGGTGTTCAGTCTAGTTTGGTAGGAGGTAGGACAGAGTCAGGGAGGGGTTCAGTCTAGTTTGGTGGGAGGTAGGACAGAATCAGGGAGGGGTTCAGTCTAGTTTGGTGGGAGGTAGGACAGAGTCAGGGAGGGGTTCAGTCTAGTTTGGTGGGAGGTGTTCAGTCTAGTTTGGTGGGGGTAGGACAGAGTCAGGGAGGGGTTCAGTCTAGTTTGGTGGGAGGGGTTCAGTCTAGTTTGGTGGGAGGTAGGACAGAGTCAGGAAGGAGTTCAGTCTAGTTTGGTGGGAGGTAGGACAGAGTCAGGGAGGACTTCAGTCTAGTTTGGTGGGAGGTAGGACAGAGTCAGGGAGGGGTTCAGTCTAGTTTGGTGGGAGGTAGGACAGAGTCAGGGAGGACTTCAGTCTAGTTTGGTGGGAGGTAGGACAGAGTCAGGGAAGGGTTCAGTCTAGTTTGGTGGGAGGTGTTCAGTCTTCAGTCTATTCTATTTGTCCTGACATAACCTCCCCAGTGACTGCTTGTCTTCCCTATCACTGAATCACATGTTGTGTGTGTTGTGTGTGTGTTGTGTGTTGTGTGTAAGGACGTGTAAGTGTGTGTTGTGTGTGTTGTGTGTGTGTGTTATGTGTTGTGTGTTGTGTGTAAGAATGTGTAAGTGTGTGTCGTGTGTTGTGTAAGAATGTGTGTGTTGTGTTTTGTGTGTAAGAATGTGTAAGTGTGTGTTGTGTGTAAGAATATGTCAGTGTGTGTGTGTGTTGTGTGTCAGAATGTGTAAGTGTGTGTGTTGTGTTTTGTGTGTAAGAATGTGTAAGTGTGTGTGTGTGTGTGTTGTGTGTTGTGTGTACGAATGTGTAAGTGTGTGTTGTGTGTTGTGTGTGGTCTTATGTCCTACTTGCATACCTCCTTCAATCCCTCTGATAAAACAAACATTGGTGGAGGATGAAGGGTTATGGTAGTAACTTCATCTTTCTCTCTGTCCTTGTTCTGAGGCTGCTCTGTCTGGGAATATGGAGAGCTGTTGCAGATGTGTGACATGGAACCATTATATCATACGCAGGGAGAGAGAGGGAGAGAGAGCGAGAGAGAGAGAGAGAGAGAGAGAGAGAGAGAAATGAATAGAGTAAAACAAAGAGAGAACGAGAGCGTGAGAGAGCACCATGCCAAAAAGAGGAGAGCAGGGATCATAGCCCAGAGAGAAGCCTGTGAGGTGATTTAGGTGCTGTGAGGTGATTTAGGTGCTGTGAGGTGATTTAGGTGCTGTGAGGTGATTTAGGTACTGTGAGGTGATTTAGGTACTGTGAGGTGATTTAGGTGCTGTGAGGTGATTTAGGTGCTGTGAGGTGATTTAGGTACTGTGAGGTGATTTAGGTGCTGTGAGGTGATTTAGGTGCTGTGAGGTGATTTAGGTACTGTGGGTGATTTAGGTGCTGTGAGGTGATTTAGGTGCTGTGAGGTGATTTAGGTACTGTGAGGTGATTTAGGTGCTGTGAGGTGATTTAGGTGCTGTGAGGTGATTTAGGTACTGATTTAGGTACTGTGAGGTGATTTAGGTGCTGTGAGGTGATTTAGGTGCTGTGAGGTGATTTAGGTACTGTGAGGTGATTTAGGTGCTGTGAGGTGATTTAGGTACTGTGAGTTGATTTAGGTACTGTGAGGTGATTTAGGTACTGTGAGGTGATTTAGGTACTGTGAGGTGATTTAGGTGCTGTGAGGTGATTTAGGTACTGTGAGGTGATTTAGGTACTGTGAGGTGATTTAGGTACTGTGAGGTGATTTAGGTGCTGTGAGGTGATTTAGGTACTGTGAGGTGATTTAGGTACTGTGAGGTGATTTAGGTGCTGTGTTTCTGGAAGTGCTCACTGATGCTGAATGCCAAGTAGAGACGAATCAGGTCTCACTTTTAAAGTCTGGTATGACTCAGCCGGGGATCAAACTCCCAATTTCAATTTCAGGGCAGACACTCTAACCACGAGGCCAGTGAGTAGAGATAATCCACTGCTAGGTAAGCAGTGTGTGTGTGTGTGTGTGTGTGTGTGTGTGTGTGTGTGTGTGTGTGTGTGTGTGTGTGTGTGTGTGTGTGTGTGTGTGTGTGTGTGTGTGTGTGTAAATAGTAAACAAACCAAAAATTGGACCAACTGGGGACCTTTTGTTGGTCCCCACAAGGTCAAATGCTGTTTCTAGGGGGTTTAGGATTAAGGTTAGAATTAGTTTTAGGGTTAGAATTAGGTTTAGGGTTAGGAACTATGGTTAGGTTTAGGTTTAAGGTTAGGTTTAAGGTTAGGTTTAAGGTTAGGTTTTTGGGTTGAGGTTAGGTTTAGGGTTAGGGGTTAGGGAAAATAGGATTTTGAATTGGACTGAATTTTATGTCCCCACAAGGTTAGCTGCGCGAGACCATGTGTGTGTGTGTGGATCAAGCATGTGTGCTGGCTTAAGATAGTGAAACAGAACTTGCCGGCGTCACGGCAACTGTGCCCTGCCTTGGCACATTTGGTTTTAGAGGACAGAGAACCACAGGGTGCTGAACTAAACGCCCAGCTCTAGTTAACACAACCACCCTGCACTACAGGGAGCTGAACATACACATCCTAACCTGCACAATGTCCAATCAGATACTCCTGATTTAACCCTCCACAGGTCAAAGGCCCTGGTGCGACACTTTCTCATCTCCTTTAGGAGTGGCTACGCCAAGTATAGTTTTATTTTAATCAAACATTGCTCTCCACTGAATATATGAAGATATCAGACTGCACACAGATTCAGGCCCCTTGGGCTCTTGTCTTTCAGAGAGATTTGTTCAACTGCTATGGTCGGTAACTCAGCCAGACCATATCTGTTCACTGAAGAGAGGCCAAAGAAAGAGAGAAACGGACAAAAATCTACACAAATTATACATGTTGCAAATTATTTTGTTTGAATTAAGTATTGAGTAGAAAATAGAATTCATAATAGAGTTCATAATTGACTTAATGTCTTACAGTTTTGTTGGTTATTTTGATTTAGTTTGCACTCTAAATACACTATAAGTTGGTATCCAGCAACAGTGAGTATCTATACTCAAAGCATGAAAACTGGGTCGACATAATCAATTCCACCACAACACATCTTGTGATCTAATAATAGTTAATAGTCAGATTTCTGAGACTAATACACTGTTAGCAATGAGAACTGAGCGAGAGAGAGAGAGAGAGAGAGAGAGAGAGAGAGAGAGAGAGAGAGAGAGAGAGAGAGAGAGAGAGAGAAAGAGAGAGAGAGAGAAGAGAGTGAATGAGAGAGAGAGAGAGAGAATGAGAAAGAGAGAGTGCGAATGAGAGAGTGAGAGAGAGAGAGAGAGAGAGCGCGAATGAGAGAGAGAGAGAGAGAGAGAGAGAGCGTGAATGAGAGAGAGAGAGAGAGAGTGCGAATGAGAGAGAGAGAGAGCGCGAATGAGAGAGAGAGAGAGACTAAGAGAGAGAGAGAGTGACTAAGAGAGAGAGAGAGTGAATGAGAGAGAGAGAGAGCGAATGAGAGAGAGAGAGAGAGCGACTAAGAGAGAGAGAGCGAATGAGAGAGAGAGAGAATGAGAGAGAGAGAGAGAGAGAGAGAGAGAGAGAGAGAGAACGAGAACAGAACAGAGAGAGAGAGAGAAAAGAGAGAACGAGAACAGACAGAGAGAAAGAGGGACAGACAGAACAGAGAACAGAGACAGAGAGAGAGAGAGAGAGAACAGAGAGAACAGAGAGAACAGAGAGCAGAGAGAGAGAGAGAGAGAGAGAGAACGAGAACAGAGAGAGAGAGAGAGAAAGAGAACAGAACAGAGAGAGAGAGAGAAAAAGAGAGAACGAGAACAGAGAGAGAGAGAGAGAAAAGAGAGAACGAGAACAGACAGAGAGAGAAAGAGGGACAGACAGAACAGAGAACAGAGAGAGAGAGAGGAGAGAACAGAGAGAACAGAGAGAACAGAGAGCGAGAGAGAGAGAGAGAGAGAGAGAGAGAGAGAGAGAGAGAGAGAGAGAACAGAGAACCGAGAGAGGGAGAGAGAGAGAGAAAACAGAGAGAACAGAGAGAGAGCGAGAGAGAGAGAGAGACAGAGAGACAGAGAGAACAGAGAGAGAGAGAGCGTGAGGATGATTATATCTTCATATGAGTACAGCCTTCAGCTCTGGGGTTTCAACACTAATTCTCCCTGACATGATATCCTCTGTGCTCTGGTAACAAAGACATCTACACAGTAATTACTGTTAGATACTTATAGAGACCAGACTGGAGACCACGTCTACATACAGCCATGGTTGGTGGTCCTTCCTGGTCATTTCAATGCTGAGCTAATACTGCTGCCATGCTGGCCAACCAAAGGCCACAATTCAATCCAACACAGATGAACATCCTGCACACATGGAGACAAGTTTAAGGTGGATAGCTTGGCAATTTCACTACCTTTATCTACTTCCTCAGAGTTGATGAATTTGTTTATACCATTTTTGACTTGTTTCAGTAAACTAGGCGTGACGCACGTCACTACTTCACAGGAGAGGCATTTGAACGTAAACTTTTATTTTTTTTCATCAAAATGATTTTCTTTAGGCAGAAATGCCTTCTGAATCATTTGAACCTTAATTTGAACCTAATAACAAACTTGTAGGATGTAAATATGAATAAAATAGTTAAACTACAAGTCTATTTATGTATTAATCTGTTATTTTACCAGGTAAATTGACTGAGAACACGTTCTCATTTACAGCAACGACCTGGGGAATAGTTACAGGGGAGAGGAGGGGGATGAATGAGCCAGTTATAAACTAGGGATTATTAGGTGGCCGTGATGGTTTGAGGGCCAGATTGGGAATTTAGCCAGGACACCGGGGGTTAACACCCTTACTTATGAAAAGTGCCATGGGATCTTTAATGATCTCAGAGAGTCAGGACACCAGTTTAACATCCCATCCGAGAGACAGCACCCTACACAGGGCAGTGTCCCCAATCACTGCCCTGGGGAATTGGGCTGTTTTTTTAGACCAGAGGAAAGAGTGCCTCCTACTGGGCCTCCAACACCACTTCCAGCAGCATCTGGTCTCCCATCCAGGGACTGACCAACCCTGCTTAGATTCAGAAGCAAACCAGCAGTGGTACGCAGGGTGGTATGCTGCTGGCAAAGTTGATCTAGTTGGTTTAGCCATGGAAAAAGTCAGGAACCTTCCTGCTAGCCATGATTGGCTGAGATAAATGGATGGGCTGGACATGCTGAGCAATGAGTTCGGATTGGTCAGCTAATGTTAGCTAGCTAGCTAACATTGAACCTAGTAGGTTATCTTTAGCTACCTGCAGATTCATGCATGTGGCTAACTATGATAATCCGTTTGTATTGTTAGTAGTAAGGGTTGGGATTATTGCCACTTTCAAAACAACTGGGAACTCGCAAATCTCTAACTTCCAACTTCAGTTTGTTCAAGACAACTGGGAACTCAGGGGGAAAAAAAACTAGCTCCGACTGGGAAAAATCATTTTGAACGGTCATCCAACTCAGACTTCCAACTCGGGAACTCAGGCCTCTTTCAAGAACCCTGACTTTCCGACTTTCCGACCTGAAGATCACTGATGTCATGATTTGACCTCGTATTTTTCCAATTTCACAGTTGTCGTCAAAGCACAATTAGGTTTATTGCTAGCTAGCTTGCTACATGTCTAAACAAAAGACTCCACTTCTCCTGATGATTACATGACCCATCAAGTTAGCCTGGTGTGCCTGGGGGGTGATATGGCCATCTATAGTATTTCATGAACATGTGTACATTTCTAGACAATAGTGACCCATCCACTGAGCTAGATGTGGCTGGGGGTTGTTTATAGCATTTCTTTCAAATGACCCATCAATTTAGACAAGTGTGTCTGGGTACGGAGTTATCTATTAATGACAACATGTTAATAAAATATTTTATCTGGACACTTTCTGTTTTTGATCCTTTTTGATTCTATGCAGGGAACCACTTCACTGTACCGTCTACACCTTATGTATCCTGTGCATGTGATAAATAAACGTGGGTTTTATTTGATATAGCTTGTATTCACCACATGGCCTTACATGTGAGTCCTTAAAACGATGGGTGGGACTAAGGCTTAAGAGGGTGTGAACAATGCTGAATGGGTGTAGACAAAGAAGAGCTCTCCAGTAGGTGTACCAAAAACTTTCGAGGGTCATTTTCTCAAAAGTGGAGTTACAAGTCTATCAATTTTCAAAGCAGAATTACTTTCCCATTCTTCCTGAAAGGCAGTGATATATATATATATATTATATACCATTTTCTAGCTCAGAGTCTCTACTTTTATCCAATGTAAAATACTGCTACATAGGACTGAATCGAGTTGACTGGTCACATTTGTATTTCTCTGCGTCCAGTATGCATTTGTATTATTATTGTAATTTTGATTTCACCTTCATTTAACCAGGTAGGCCAGTTGAGAACACCTTTATTTAACCAGGTAGGCCAGTTGAGAACACCTTTATTTAACCAGGTAGGCCAGTTGAGAACACCTTTATTTAACCAGGTAGGCCAGTTGAGAACACCTTTATTTAACCAGGTAGGCTAGTTGAGAACACCTTTATTTAACCAGGTAGGCCAGTTGAGAACACCTTTATTTAACCAGGTAGGCCAGTTGAGAACACCTTCATTTAACCAGGTAGGCCAGTTGAGAACACCTTTATTTAACCAGGTAGGCTAGTTGAGAACACCTTTATTTAACCAGGTAGGCCAGTTGAGAACACCTTTATTTAACCAGGTAGGCTAGTTGAGAACACCTTCATTTAACCAGGTAGGCCAGTTGAGAACACCTTTATTTAACCAGGTAGGCCAGTTGAGAACACCTTTATTTAACCAGGTAGGCTAGTTGAGAACACCTTCATTTAACCAGGTAGGCTGTTGAGAACACCTTCATTTAACCAGTTCTCATTTACAGGTAGGCCAGCAACCTTTACAAGGCCAAGATAAAGCAAAGCAGTGCGACAAAAACAACAGCACAGAGTTACACATAAACAAACATACAGTCAATAACACAATAGAAAAATATATATACAGTGTGTGCAAATGAAGTAAGATTAGAGAGGTAAGGCAATAAATAGGCCATAGAGGTGAAATAATTAGAATTTAGCATTAACACTGGAGTGATAGATGTGCAGATGATGATGTGCAAGTAGAGATACTGGGGTGCAAAAGAGCAAGAGGGTAAGTAATAATATGGGGATGAGGTAGTTGGGTGTGCTATTTACAGATTGGCTATGTCCAGGTACAGTGATCAGCAAGCTGATGAAGACTAAAATTAAGTTATGATAACTAGCCAATAACTAGCCAATGATAACTAGCGTTAGCACAATGATTAGAAGTGAACAGGAACAGCTAGCATGCTAGGAGTTAGCTAATGCTAAGGTCAAGATGTACATTATTAGGAAAAGCAAACACAGGTTGGCTTTAGACTTCACCAGGGTACTCTGGTCTTCATCAGGGTACTCTGGTCTTCATCAGGGTACTCTGGTCTTCATCAGGGTACTCTGGTCTTCATCAGGGTACTCTGGTCTTCATCAGGGTACTCTGGTCTTCATCAGGGTACTCTGGTCTTCATCAGGGTACTCTGGTCTTCATCAGGGTACTCTGGTCTTCATCAGGGTACTCTAGTCTTTAGTCATCCATCCATCCCTCCCTGCAGACATTTCCTAAGGCAGCTTGTTTACCCCATGCAGACTGTTACCACTGCATCTTTACAGTACAAGTGTCTGTCTGTCTCGATTTCTCATCCACCCATCCTCCACACCCACCTGCCACCCAGCCTGTGTCCCAAATGCCACCCAGCCTCAATATCTCTGCTGCTGTTCTGTGGCGAGCCCAGCCAGTTCTCATTACGGAAAAGGCTTCTCTCCTTATTAGATCTGAGAGTCAAGAAAGTGCATTAGCAGATTAAATACAGGGAGAGGTAGTAGAGGAGAGGAGAGAACAGCCCACACTACTGCTGTGCTGGCTAGTTCTCTCCTCTCTTATCTTCTCCCATTCCCCTTGTCCTCTCCTCTCCTCTCCTCTCGTCTCCTCTGCTCTCGTCTCCTCGCCTCTCGTCTCCTCGCCTCTCCTCTCCTCTCGTCTCCTCTCGTCTCCTCTCTGCCCAGAGACCCAGAGAAAAAGCCAGGTCTTGTGAGGAGCAGAGCAGAGTAGGATGATGACTGGCTAACACACAACACAGAGGAGGTCTCTGTGTCAACCAACGCATGACTTCCTCTAATGCATCAATGAATAATGCTGTGTCTGTGTGTGTGTGTGTGTGTGTGTGTGTGTGTGTGTGTGTGTGTGTGTGTGTGTGTGTGTGTGTGTGTGTCAGTGTGTGTGTCGATGTGTTTCAGTGTGTTTGTGTGCGTCTGTGTGTCTGTGTGTCTGTGTGTGTTTGTGTGAACCCCCACCACTCCCAGGCCTGAGGAACATTCTTCATCTATCACCATGGTCATTTCCATTCCCTCCTCTCTCCATCTTCTCTCCATCTTCCCTCCTCTCTCCATCTTCCCTCCTCCCTCCATCTTTCCTCCTCTCTCCATCTTCCCTCCTCTCTCCATCTTCCCTCCTCCCTCCATCTTCCCTCCATCTTCCCTCCTCCCTCCATCTTCCTTCCTATCTCCATCTTCCCTCCTCCCTCCATCGTGCCTCCTCTCTCCATCTTCCTTCCTCTCTCCATCTTCCCTCCTCTCTTCATCTTCTATCCATCTTCCCTCCTCTCTTCATCTTCTATTCATCTCCCCTCCTCTCTCCATATTCTCTCAACAAAACTCCAACAAGAGTACTTTGTAAGCAATGCGCGTGGTAGCAGCCCAAATCCATTCACAGGACCCACATTAATACCATGTGCAGACTGAGTCTAAGATTTAATTTCAAGGGGAATAATTTATCCAAAGCGCTGAGGCAGAAGCAAGATAATGGACAATGGATATATTATGGAAATTAATTGTAAAAGATATGATGTAGAACCTTCTAGAAAGTATTTACACCTGTTGTGACATAAAATAACATAATATATAGTATGGCTGGTTATGAAACCTACATAAGAGTACTAGGTCTATCTGGCTTATATTATTATGATGGTCATAATGCGTCTTGACAGTGTCATAAGGTGTATATACTTAGTTTAAGTAAAATGACACAGGATGGTCATAATGCGTCTTGACATTGTCATAATGTGTATATTCTACATGTTATGCTGCTGGGTGTCAAGTAAAGTGATACCAAAAAATCCATTGCAGGAAAGCTCTCCTGCGACAGGGCGATCAAATTAAGATCTGTTACCTGGAAACCATTTTATTACCTTCTATTTTTAATTTTTTTTTACAAACTGTTGTTCACTTTTTATTTTTATTCATCGACTTATTATCTATTCATTAGCTTTGCTACTTTACATTCTGCACTGCTGAGGAGGAGCTGCAAGTGAGCATTTCACTGTACAGTTTACACATTGCTGTATCCTATGCACATGACGAATAAACATTGATTTGACCCTGAATACTCGTGAATGCTCATCAAACAGAGCAGTTTCATCTATTGTGTAAACCTGGATTTAAAACGGCTCAGTTTTACCAGGCTGTGTTTTTTGGCGGTGATGACGAGACAGGGGAGTACAAATAGCTCTCATCTCACTAATTACAGTATGACTGATAGCTGAGATAAACGTCTTTAATAATAGACGTATCTCAATGACTGATGGGTCTATTGATCCGAGCAGCTACTCAGTATGAACGTGTCTGACAACAGGGGGTCGGATCAAAAGGAGGTGTTACCAGTTCACTGTTTCGGCACCAATTGCCTGGTGTCTTAAACTAACAGCAGTAAGCGGAGGACAGAGCAGAGAAACATCCTGAAGAGGGAAAGATTAAAATATAAAATAAAGTGTCACTCACCATTTACTGAACAATCACAGACATGTGGATATTAAACTGATACTGCATCTGTCCATTAAGTATCTATCTATCTAAGTATGTATCTGTCTGTCTAAGTGTGTATCTATCTGCCTAAGTGTGTATCTGTCTGTCTAAGTGTGTATCTGTCTGTCTAAGTGTGTATCTGTCTGTCTAAGTGTGTATCTGTCTGTCTAAGTGTGTATCTGTCTGTCTAAGTGTGTATCTGTCTGTCTAAGTGTGTATCTATCTGCCTAAGTGTGTATCTATCTGTCTGTCTAAGTGTGTATCTGTCTGTCTAAGTGTGTATCTGTCTGTCTAAGTGTGTATCTGTCTGTCTAAGTGTGTATCTGTCTGTCTAAGTGTGTATATATCTGTCTAAGTGTGTATCTATCTGCCTAAGTGTGTATCTGTCTGTCTAAGTGTGTATCTGTCTGTGTATCTGTCTGTCTAAGTGTGTATCTGTCTGTCTAAGTGTGTATCTGTCTGTCTAAGTGTGTATCTGTCTGTCTAAGTGTGTATCTGTCTGTCTAAGTGTGTATCTGTCTGTCTAAGTGTGTATCTGTCTGTCTAAGTGTGTATCTGTCTGTGTATCTAAGTGTGTATCTGTCTGTCTATCTGTCTGTCTAAGTGTGTATCTGTCTGTCTAAGTGTGTATCTGTCTGTCTAAGTGTGTATCTATCTGCCTAAGTGTGTATCTATCTGCCTAAGTGTGTATCTGTCTCTCTAAGTGTGTATCTGTCTAAGTGTGTAGCAGCTAAAGGAGAAGAGAAGAGCAAACTTTCTCACCTCTATATCATGATCAGGGAACTGCTTGACATAATTGTTCATCCCTTCAGGGTAGTTGTTCAGTCTATCTGTCAGGGTTGGGTTAACTATTCAGCCTATCCGTCAAGAATAAGGTAATTGATCAGGGTATCTGGCATGGTCAGGGTAATTGATCAGAGTATCGGTCATGATCAGGGTAATTGATCAGGGTAACTAGCATGCTCAGGGTAATTGATCAGGGTATCTGGCATTGTCAGGGTAATTGATCAGGGTATCTAGCAGGGTCAGGTTAATTGATCAGAGTATCGGTCATGATCAGGGTAATTGATCAGGGTATCTAGCATGGTCAGGGTAATTGATCAGAGTATCAGTCATGATCAGGGTAATTGATCAGGGTATCTGGCATGGTCAGGGTAATTGATCAGAGTATCGGTCATGATCAGGGTAATTGATCAGGGTATCTAGCATGGTCAGGGTAATTGATCAGAGTATCGGTCATGATCAGGGTAATTGATCAGGGTATCTAGCATGGTCAGGGTAATTGATCAGAGTATCGGTCATGATCAGGGTAATTTATCAGGGTATCTGGCATGGTCAGGGTAATTGTTTAGCCGAAGTGGAGCAAAATGGAAAAGATAACCACTAGTCACTTTTGTTCATCATAAGTGAACAGCTACCCAATCCCCTTTGTTCTTGTGTGTGACCATGCCAGATACCCTGAACAATCACCTTAACCCTGACCATGCCCGATACCTTTACCCTGACCAAGCTAGATACCCTGATCAATTACCCTGATCATGACCGACACTCTGATAAATTACCCACGACCATGCCCGATACCTTAACACTGACCATGCCAGATACCCTGACCCGAACAGATATCCCAAACCTGACCATGCCAGATACCCTGACCCTAACAGATATCCCAACCATGACCCTAACAGATACCCTGACCATAACATATATCCCAACTCTGACCATAACAGACACCCTGACCATAACAGATATCCCAACCCTGACCATAACAGATATCCCAACCCTGACCATAACAGATATCCCAACCCTGACCATAACAGATATCCCAACCCTGACCATAACAGATAACCTGACCATAACAGATATCCCAACCCTGACCATAACAGATAACCTGACCATAACAGATATCCCAACCCTGACCATGCCAGATACCCTGACCCTAACAGATATCCCAACCATGACCCTAACAGATACCCTGACCATAACAGATATCCCAACCCTGACCATGCCAGATACCCTGACCATGCCAGATACCCTGACCATAACAGACCATGCCAGATACCCTGACCCTGCCAGATACCCTGACCATAACAGATACCCTGACCCAGATAACAGATACCCCCTGACCTAACAGATACCCTGACCATGCCAGATACCCTGACCATGCCAGATACCCTGACCATGCCAGATACCCTGACCCTGATACCAGATACCCTGACCATAACAGATACCCTGACCATAACAGATACCCTGACCATAACAGATACCCTGACCATAACAGATACCTGAACAGATACCCCATGATACCTGAAACAGATACCCTGACCATGCCAGATACCCTGACCCTAACAGATACCCTGACCCTAACAGATACCCTGACCATAACAGATACCCTGACCATAACAGATACCCTGACCATAACAGATACCCTGACCATACCCTGACCACCCTGACCATGACCCTATGTGTTTCCTTCTTTCAGACGGGTCGGGGCCCATGCAGGCCTTGTCGCCCATCGCCTCTTAATGAGATTAAAGCTACATTCAGAGATTGTAAAAAGCAACAACACGGCAGCCCTGCCACTTGTTTTGTTATACAGTTGAGGGATGGGGGTTTGGGGGTCGCTGTAGATCCAGGACATCATCATGGTTTCAACTATACATTTTTTTTGTTGTAAACAATTAAATAAAAACATATTTGTAGATTATAGTAATGTAACACAGTAATATAGTACTATTTTGGATAATAGTATCGTAATACATGTAACTGCAAATATTCTCCAAGAATAAATGGGTACATATCAAGACTGGAAACTACAATCAAAAATAGCTTCCCGGATCGCAGACCACATCTTCCACAAGACAAGCCATTTGACCTAGATCTGGTGAGAGTAGTTGCACATTAGAGATGAGAGAGCCCTGCCTGTGTTCGACTGCTTTACTCGGATGATTGGAGGACTGCTGGATGGTTTGAGGCGAGGAGGGACATTGGACTATGACACCAGGGTTTCCTGACAAACGGACCCTGACCCGGAGAAGAGTCCTCTAAAAAAGGGAAGTGACATAGCATGCTACGAGATTAACATAAATGACTCAGTACTAAAGACACTTTTATTATTTCACCACCAATATTCTACGTGGAAATTCAGTAATAATACCTGCCTGAAGAACTAGTCTTGTGGAATAGTAGGCAGAGTTGCCCCTCATATCAGAGAGCATTTATATTAGCAGTAATGGTACCACTCTACTCCATTATGCCTGCAGGCTTTAAGTAAAGTGTTATCCCAGTAATATATCTCAGTGTTGCTCTACACACTCCTCCTGCACAAGAGCTTTTCTCCTTTTGTTCCCTGAGGTAAGTCATTAACCTGTAAGCCTCCAATCTGATGCCACAGAGCTAGAGAGAGAGAGAGAGAGAGAGAGAGAGAGAGAGAGAGAGAGAGAGAGAGCGAGAGAGGGAGAGATATTTTGAGCAGCTTTCATTGCTCCACATTATCCCAGAGAGGCTTCAGAGTGCTTTGAAATCAGAGGTTTTATTGCTACTGCTTCTAGAGTTCTAGAGCATCTCTGACTCACAGGGCCCAGAGGTCTAACCTCCACTTAGGCTACACACTTGTGCACTCAACACCTCCACTTAGGCTACACACTTGTGCACTCAACCCCTCCACTTAGGCTACACACTAACACACACTACCCCTTCCACTTGCACACTAAGAGAGGAGAGGAATGGGCTTGAAGGCCAAAGAGGACTGGATTGCACATGTTTGTATTTATTTTATTACAATGTGTGATGGTACAATGTTATGAAAGACAAATAGTAATAATGTATGGGGGTTTTTTTGTTCAATATCTGACAGTTTCATGTTTTGAAAATATGACCCTCTTTCTTTCCTCTGTAAAAACAATACAGAAGATGTATTCACACAGCCTTGAAAGCCTTCATTAGGAGTTGAGCAATTAGCAAACTGGCTTGGCATCAATTATCACTCAAATATACATATAGAATAAATAATTAAATAATTAACATCATGCGAGAGGAAATTGCATTTGTATTTTTAAAAATTATTATTATTTTTTAAATTCAAGATGTTTGTTTAAGCCTGTCCAGACATCAGTAAGATAGAAAAGTACCTAGCGATTGAGTGAGTGAGTGAGTGAGTGAGTGAGTGAGTGAGTGAGTGAGTGAGTGAGTGAGTGAGTGAGTGAGTGAGTGAGTGAGTGAGTGAGTTAGTGAGTGAGTGAGTGAGTGAGTGAGTGAGTGAGTGAGTGAGTGAGTGAGTGAGTGAGTGAGTGAGTTAGTGAGTGAGTGAGTGAGTGAGTGAGTGAGTGAAAGAGATAGATAGAAACAGAGTGAAACAGAGAGATCTAGCAAGAGAGAAGAAAAAGAGAGAGAGGAAAAAGAGAGCGAGAAGAGACTAAAAAGAGAGAGTGAGAGAGAGAGAGAGAGCGAGGAAAAAGAGAGAGAGAGAGGAAAAAGAGAGTGAGAAGAGACTAAAAAGAGAGAGCGAGAGAGAGAGAGAGGAAAAAGAGAGCGAGCAGAGACTAAAAAGAGAGAGCGAGAGAGGAACAAGAGAGTGAGAAGAGACTAAAAAGAGTGAGTGAGAGAGAGAGAGAGGAAAAAGAGAGTGAGAAGAGACTAAAAAGAGAGAGTGAGAGAGAGAGAGGAAAAAGAGAGACAGAGAGACAGAGAGACAGAGAGAGACAGAGAGACAGAGAGACAGAGAGAGAGAGAGAGAGAGAAAGAAGAGACAGTGAATAAGATAATAGAACAGTTAATTAAAAGGTGTCTGAGTATCAGTTAAGACTGACCTAAATTCCTCTGGTGGATTGAACCAGAACCAACTGGGATGGTTTTATGTAAAAGAGATGTTTGTGTTGAAAACCAACCTGGCCTACATCCCAAAATGGCCCCCTATTCCTAATCCCAAAATGGCCCCCTATTCCTAATCCCAAAATGGCCCCCTATTCCTAATCCCAAAATGGCCCCTATTCCTAATCCCAAAATGGCCCCCTATTCCTAGTCTCAAAATGGCCCCCTATTCCTAGTCTCAAAATGGCCCCCTATTCCTAATCCCAAAATGGCCCCCTATTCCTAGTCTAAAAATGCCCCCATCTTCTTAGACGCAAAATGGTAAACCTCCAGGCAGGCTAGAGCACACGCTCAAAGCATCTGAATGATTTCAAATAGTATTTGAATCCATGCAGGTCTGGTTGGAAATATGTTGTTGTTCCTGTCAGACTCTGGCACAGGGAAACAGAGGGACAATATGCCCATTCATCAACAGTGAATGGGATAGCTAGCGGAGGCCTACATCACTTACAGTATGACGTCACTATTCTAGAATCTAGTTGATTATGCGTTGTTCTGCTGCGGAATCTCTTTTGTGTTTGCCATTCTAAAGTCTGCTAAGGCATTCTATTGTTGCAGTGTGGGCCTAAAATGTTCTAACTTATAAAACTGCAGCGTCTCTCAGGAGAACATCTCAAAGAGCTTGAGAAACGTTAGCAGCAAAGGAAGCCGAGCTGAGAGGAGAGGAAGTGGGAGGCAGAGTGAAAGGAACAGTGACATTGATGGAAAAAGACTCCCCATTGAAGAGGAGTAGAGTGGTAAACAACACACTGGAGAAGTGTGATACAAGTTTAGATCAGGAGAGAAGACAACGGCATAAGTATGTCTCTTTCTCTCTCAAACACACACACACACACACACACACACCACACACACACACACACACCACACCACACACACACACACACACACACACTCTAACCGCTTATCCTTGATCTTATTCCATATTGTGATGTACGACAACCACGAGCCAGTAGCTGTACTGAACAACAGCATCTCTCTGAATCCTAGAAGGCCAAGCCACATGGCGGGCTTAGGGCTGAAGCCAGACAGACACCACACGCACACGCACACACACACACACACACACACACACACAGCGAGCCTAGGGCTGGAGCCAGACAGACACCACACACACACACACACACACACACACACACAGCGAGCCTAGGGCTGGAGCCAGACAGACACCACACGCACACGCACACACACACACACACACACACACACACACACACACACACACACACACCACACACACAGCAGCCTAGGGCTGGAGCCAGACAGACACACACACACACACACACACACACACACACACACACACACACACACACACACACAGCGAGCCTAGGGCTGGAGCCAGACAGACACCACACACACAGCGAGCGTAGGGCTGGTTGTTGGTGCCACAGTGACTATAGGCAAGTATGAGATCAATATATCTGCCAAAGACTTCCAGCTACACCATCTACTGATGGTCTGAGTACCAAATAGCACCCTATTCCCTACATAGTGCACTACTGTTGACCAGAATAGGGAATAGGGTGTCATTTGTCAGGCATCTAGGCATCTAGTCTGCCAACACACCGTTACAGTATACCACTGCAGGGCGCAACAGTCTCTAGATGCTTTGAACTGGTGGAACAACATCAATTACCATTAATCAGATGCATGTATGGTGTGTGTCTGTATGTGTGTGTGTGTGTGTGTGTGTGTGTGTGTGTGTGTGCCCCATTCACCAGGTCTACACACTTAGCTAAGTGTCCTTCTTATCAGAATAACTTACTGGAGCATTCCTCCAAGCTGATATCTTACTGGAGCATTCCTCTAAGCTGACTGGACCATTCCTCCAAGCTGATATCTTACTGGAGCATTCCTCCAAGCTGATATCTTACTGGACCATTCCTCCAAGCTGACTGAACCATTCCTCCAAGCTGATATCTAACTGGAGTATTCCTCCAAGCTGACTGGACCATTCCTCCAAGCTAATATCTTACTGGAGCATTCCTCCAAGCTGACTGGACCATTCCTCCAAGCTGATAACCTACTGGAGCATTCCTCCAAGCTGATAACTTACTGGACCATTCCTCCAAGCTGATATCTTACTGTAGCATTCCTCCAAGCTGACTGGACCATTCCGCCAAGCTGATATCTTACTGGACCATTCCTCCAAGCTGATATCTTACTGGAGCATTCCTCCAAGCTGATATCTTACTGGAGCATTCCTCCAAGCTGATATCTTACTGGAGCATTCCTCCAAGCTAATATCTTACTGGAGCATTCCTCCAAGCTGATATCTTACTGGAGCATTCCTCCAAGCTGATAACTTACTGGACCATTCCTCCAAGCTGATATCTTACTGGACCATTCCTCCAAGCTGATATCTTACTGGAGCATTCCTCCAAGCTGATATCTTACTGGAGCATTCCTCCAAGCTGATATCTTACAGGAGTATTCCTCCAAGCTGATATCTTACTGGACCATTCATCCAAGCTGACTGGACCATTCCTCCAAGCTGATATCTTACTGGAGTATTCCTCCAAGCTAATATCTTACTGGACCATTCATCCAAGCTGACTGGACCATTCCTCCAAGCTGATATCTTACTGGAGTATTCCTCCAAGCTGACTGGACCATTCCTCCAAGCTGATAACCTACTGGAGCATTCCTCCAAGCTGATAACTTACTGGACCATTCCTCCAAGCTGATATCTTACTGGAGCATTCCTCCAAGCTGATATCTTACTGGATCATTCCTCCAAGCTGATATCTTACTGGAGCATTCCTCCAAGCTGATATCTTACTGGATCATTCCTCCAAGATGATAACTTACTGGACCAATCCTCCAAGCTGACAACAGACTCAAACCCAGAAGCATTTTTCTCTCTTGTTTGTCTGAGGCTATGAATAGATTGAGTACTTTGAAATGGAAGCATGTTCTCACAAACCCCCACACAGATAAAACTTCCATATTAATCTCCTCTCGCTTGGAAATTGTGTGAGTGGGTCGCTTATTTTATGTTGTTGGTTGATAGGTAGACTGTGGGCTCAGACTCACACTCAAAAGCATGCATGCATGCATGCTCACACACACACACACACACACACACACACACACACACACACAGACACACAGACACACAGACACACAGACACACACACACCAAGCTCCTCTTTGGAAAGCCCCTCTATCAAAGCTTCTCTTTGATAATACAGTTTAGCTCTGGACTCAAATCTCATCAGCAATATCAAATGAGTCTCACTGTCACAGAAGAAGGGATAAAATGCTTGTGAAATACATACTATTATAGTACAGTGTATTGCTAAATCAAATATAATACAATTAAAAAGGATAAATATGATTGTTTAAGGTCATTCATGAGCCTGGCATGCTGTAAAGAAGGCAAAT
>NC_056435.1:68505465-68585465 GCF_018296145.1 Oncorhynchus tshawytscha
TAAGAATTCAGCCTACACAGCCTGTCTGGCTATTAAGAATTCAGCCCACACAGCCTGTCTGGCTATTAAGAATTCAGCCTACACAGCTTGCTTGGGGAAAACGCTGTATTCACTGGCTTTAGTAGGTTTACATTTCTCTAGTTATTCATTGTATGTTTATTGGTGCAAACAAAGGCTCATGTAACTCAATATTTCTAAAATGTTGAATACA
Organism: Oncorhynchus tshawytscha; assembly: GCF_018296145.1. NCBI lineage: Eukaryota > Metazoa > Chordata > Actinopteri > Salmoniformes > Salmonidae > Oncorhynchus > Oncorhynchus tshawytscha. The sequence goes on from NC_056435.1 coordinate 68,505,677, forward strand.
AGTAGTTAGTTGTCTGCTCAACGTACACAAATAAACAACATCAGGATATCTTAATGCATCTAGGAAATACAGAACTGTGAACATGGAGATAAAATAGGTGGAAAAACTACGGGGCGGCAGGGTAGCCAAGTGGTTAGAGTGTAGAGGCGGCAGGGTAGCCTAGTGGTTAGAGTGTAGAGGCGGCAGGGTAGCCCAGTGGTTAGAGTGTAGAGGCGGCAGGGTAGCCTAGTGGTTAGAGTGTAGAGGCAGCAGGGTAGCCCAGTGGTTAGAGTGTAGAGGCGGCAGGGTAGCCCAGTGGTTAGAGTGTAGAGGCGGCAGGGTAGCCTAGTGGTTAGAGTGTAGAGGCGGCAGGGTAGCCCAGTGGTTAGAGTGTAGAGGCGGCAGGGTAGCCCAGTGGTTAGAGTGTAGAGGCGGCAGGGTAGCCCAGTGGTTAGGGTGTTGGACTAGTAACTAAAAGGTTGCAAGTTCAAACCCCCGAGCTGACAAGGTACAAATCTGTTGTTCTGCCCCTGAACAAGGCAGTTAACCCACTGTTCCAATGTTGTCATTGAAAATAGGAATTTGTTCTTAACTGACTTGCCTAGTTAAACAAAGGTAAAACAAACTGAATGATGTTTATTTATTTTTTATTTATTTTACCTTTATTTAACCAGGTAGGCAAGTTGAGAACAAGTTCTCATTTACAATTGCGACCTGGCCAAGATAAAGCAAAGCAGTTCGACAGATACAACGACACAGAGTTACACATGGAGTAAAACAAACATACAGTCAATAATACAGTATAAACAAGTCTATATACAATGTGAGCAAATGAGGTGAGAAGGGAGGTAAAGGCAAAAAAGGCCATGGTGGCAAAGTAAATACAATATAGCAAGTAAAACACTGGAATGGTAGTTTTGCAATGGAAGAATGTGCAAAGTAGAAATAAAAATAATGGGGTGCAAAGGAGCAAAATAAATAAATAAATAAAAATGAAATACAGTTGGGAAATATGTAAGCTGTTTAATAGATAACTTTCCAAGTCAAATTTGCTCTCATTAAGTACTGTATGGTCTACTCCTGCCTGTCAAAAATACTTACAGCTAGCTACACATGTTTTTTTTTAATGTTGTGGCTAGTGTAATCTAATCGGCTCTAAGGAAAACAAGTTTGCTGAGGCAATGAAAACTGTCATTTATTTTCAGTCAAATGTTCCTCTGTGGATTTTGTTCAACCTCTTCAAATTACTTTAAGGGGGCCCTCTAGATTTAACTCCAAATCCATGATGACATCCAAATCCAATATGGCCATTATTCCATAAATGAGACACATATTTCAGTGTGTGTACTGTACCTATGACCTGTACTCAATACCAATGTTGTGTAATTAAACTAGATGTGTGTACTGTAATTATGACCTGTACTCAATACCAATGTTTTATTCAATGATGTTTCAGGGCCCCTGAGTGGCGCAGTGGTCTAAGGCACTGCATATCAGTGTTTGAGGTGTCACGACATACGCCCTGTTTCAAATCTGGGCTGTATCACAACTTACCATGATTGGGAGTCCCATAGGGCGGTGCACAATTGGCCCAGCGTAGTCCGAGTTTGGCCAGTGTAGGCTGTCATTGTAAAATAATTTGTTTTTAACTGACTTGCCTAGTTAAAAATAAAGGTCACATTTAAATAAACTGCTGGGCATCCAGTAGGCCTGCCATAATTGAAAACAATGTCTGATATATAAAGGCAGCAGACTGCTTGGCATGGCAACACCAAATATTCAAATTCACGAGCCTCTGAGGATCAATGAGGCAACCGGGAGGCTCCTATGAAAAGAAAAAGAACCCTAGACACCTTCTCCCTAGGTCTACAACTTGCCCCCAACTGTGGTATAACTTGTGCCTCCAGGATTGGTCTCTTAAGTCACTCACCTTCTTATCATTTAAGCTTTGATTCATAGTCCGATACGACCGCCTGAACCCAACACGACCTTCCACTGGATTCACTGCATTTGTGATGCACATTGGGATGTAAAGGTGCACTCTTGTGCTGTTTGGGTTGAGCTGGTGACATTGCTTTAAAACCAAAAATATGTCCACCATCCTGGAGTTGTTATATGTTGACCTGGTGATATTATAGTGTATGGAGAGGATACAACCACACATGATGAGAAGCAGATGAGGCAGGTGTTCACTATAAGGAACCAACACAAGCTGACACTCATTGACAAGAAGTGCCATCAAATAGTAGGCCTTCACATGTCATAGTAATTGTGCCTATCCAAAGTCAATGCCATCCTGAATCGCCCAGTCTGCCATTGAGTTGCCATACATGTTGACTTGGGGTATGGGGAGGTTACAACCATGGCGACAAGCTCATAGGTCAGGCGTTCACCACATTGAACCAACACAACTCTCCAATGCTAATGCCATCCGGAATCTCCCAAAACTGTTCTTGATAGGCCCACTCCACCATCAGTCCTCCTCTGAATCTCCCAAAACTGTTCTTGATAGGCCCACTCCACCATCAGTCCTCCTCTGAATCTCCCAGAACTGTCCTTGATAGGCTCACTCAGCCATCAGTCCTCTGAATTTCCCAGAACTGTTCTTGATAGGCCCTCATGTACCTATTTTGCTACCACCCATGGCTGGCCAGCCCATGTGACACCTGAACTGGACTCCCGTGTGATGAATGAGTTCTCGTGCTGTGGTGACACATGCATTGGTCTGGGAAACGGCTCAGTATTCCGTGATGTCTCTATTCCAACATCCCTACAAGGACATAATGACACCTATGGCAAACAAGAGGCCCCTTAAGGATGGTCAAATGTATAGGAAGATGCTGTGTGTGATTGTGTGATTGCCTGGAGATTGACTGAGATAGTGGTGTTGATGCACCATGCGTTACCAGCTCCACCTCCTCTGCAACCTCTTTTACAGTCCATCAAAGCCCAGGGATCATCTTCAAATGTACTGTATATGTGTTTGTGTGGTGTAAACTGGTCTTTCTATAACCTAGGGTACCAGTGAAAATGTCCTACACTGGACAACTTGTTAGAGCTGTTGACAAGTCATTGATAATAATCTGCCAATTTTTTATCATGTCATTACATTAACATATAAGGGGGGGAGGGGGGGATCAAAAATTCACAAGTTTAGTTAAACTGAACCTTGTGCAGGGGACAACAAAAGGCCACTCTAAAATGTGCAGTTTTGTCACACAACACAATGCCTCATGTCTGTAGTTTTGAGGGAGCGTGCAATTGGCAGGCTGACTGCAGGAATGTCCACCAGAGCTGTTACCAGATAATTTAATATTAATTTCTCTACCACTAGCCGTCTGTAATAAAGCTCTTTTGTGGGGGAAACTAATTCTGATTGGCTGGGCCTAGCTCCCCAGTGGGTGGGCCTGGCTCCCAAGTGGGTGGACCTATGCCCTGCCAGGCCCACCCATGGCTGCGCCCTTGCTAGTCTTGTGAAATCCATAGATTAGGGACAAATGATTTTATTTCAATTGACTGATTTCCTTATATGAACTGTAACTCAGCAAAATTGCTGAAATTGTTCCATGTAACATTTATATTTTTGTTTAGAAAAGCTGTCTGACTATTTCTTTTAAAGAGATCTCAGAAATGCAGTGCAACTACTTAACATTTCCTGTTTCCTTATGTCACAGGGTGAATGCAGTTTTCATGGGCACACAAATCCCCTAAACTGTACGCTGTTGCAAAATTCGAATGCTTCTAACCGAAAGAGTCACCTTACCTTGATACTTAAAAACCTAAATGAATACTGTCATTAATGTGGTTCTTCAACAACTATGCATAATAGTTGCTGGATACTCATTTGGTGTCAAGCTGTTTAATTACACTGTGATAGTTTCAGGAAGGAATTTTCTGAATGATAGTCAAGTTGTCATGCAACAGCCCACGTGGTGGCAAAACGGTGGTCACAAGCAGGGCTGGCTTTTGGGGGCCCTGAGTGAGATTTGGTTTGGTTAGAGCGTTCCCGATTTGATTGAAGTGCAGAGCAAGATTCTCAAAGGCCTTTTCACCTGCTCCAGTAGCGCTCAATTCGCGAGCCCAAAACACGCCCGGCCCAGCATGCATCTGTAGTCTACTTGTGTGCTGCTATAGCCCCTTGCTTTAGCTACTGTCATATATTTCGCTAAATATTTGCGGTGTTGTATTGTCCACAACTAAAGAATCATTGTGGATTCTGAAAAGACACGTATCCTGAAAGCAGTATGATGTACTTACTACCTGTACATGCAGAAATTAAGGAAGTGGGTAGCTAGCTAAGCGTGTCATTGTAGCAAAGTATTTATAAACTAAAAATCAGGTCTCTTAAATGTTCCATTCATTGTTGTTCAATTATCTATACAATGGGCCTGGAATATTCCCAAGTAAAAGGAGCTTTCAGTATTGTTTGGTTTATTTTGCCTAAAGATCTTTAGGCCTACCTATAGACTCTACATCTCTGCCCAGCCTGGCAAGAGCAGCCAAAAGGGTGTTTAGCATCCCCAGTGGCTCTTGAAGTTATGAGAGGATGTTCACCTCTGCTGACCGGCTCTCCAGGCACCACCACATGAGCCTGAAGCCACAGGCTGGCAAAACTCCTGTTTCTAAAAATGAATTCAAAGTCATTAATAAGTCATTTTTTTGTTTAATTTGTATTAATTTGTATTAGTCACAGTCTATATACGCAAGTTATAGAATTTAATGATTTAATACAATACAATGTTGTTTAAATGCTGAGCACTTTATGTCGCTGCCAGCCTATTGTGTTGCATTGGCAAATTATTCACAGTGTATTTCTTTATATGCTACAGCCTTGAAATAATGTAGCTTAAATAATACATTTTTCTTCCTCCTTAGTCTCCCTGTCTGGCTCCTGACCTATTTAGAGTGTTTATATGCTGTTTAATTCGACATGAAGCCTATTTGAAATGATGAGCACTTCTTCACCTTTTTCATGTTTATTCAAATACTTTTCATTCAAATCCATATGGTTTAGGTTCAATACTTCAAAAACCAATTGGTAGGTTCAGGCTAGTCACAAAAATAGATAGGTGTTGGATAAATTGTGATTTTAATGAATAAAGCGAATTTGGAGCAGCATTTTATTTATTTTTTTCGTGTGAGTTCGGAGTGGTTTTAAGCAGAGCAGTTGGAAATCAAATCAAATCAAATGTATTTATATAGCCCTTCGTACATCAGCTGATATCTCAAAGTGCTGTACAGAAACCCAGCCTAAAACCCCAAACAGCAAGCAATGCAGGTGTAGAAGCACGGTGGAAAGGATGTGGAGCTCCTAGAGGTGGACGGTCCATGAGCAATGTGCGGGATTTCCCACAGCTCAACTCAACTCACATGCTCTACATTGTTGGACGGAGAGAACTTTGCAATTTTAAAGATACTTTCCAGCAATTATACACAATTGTCAATGGGGCAGAAAGAAGACTTTAGCAGTTTGATAGCCCATTTTCTGCAATTCTACCCATTTTGCCAAGGGGTGGAGAGAAATGTTGCAATTTTAAACCTAATTTCTTGCAATTCTACCCATTTGCCATGTGATGGAGAGAAATGTTGCAATTTTAAACCTAATTTCTTGCAATTCTACCCATTTTGCCATGTGGTGGAGAGAAATGTAGCAATTTTAAACCTAATTTCTTGCAATTCTACACATTTTGCCATGTGTTGGAGAGAAATGTAGCAATTTTAAACCTAATTTCTTGCAATTCTACCCATTTTGCCACGTGGTGGAGAGAAATGCATTAATTTTAAACCTAATTTCTTGCAATTCTACCCATTTTGCCATGTGGTGGAGAGAAATGTTGCAACTTTAAAGCTAATGTCCTGCAATTCTACCCATTTTATAATCACATACACCATGTTAATATGATATCTAATTGAGAAGGACTAACAAAATGAATGGGGGACCCCTGAAGGTCAGGACCCCTGGGAATGTGCCCTGCGAGCTCAGTCGATATTTGGTCATGATTCCTACAAGTTTTAGATCGCTGGCTAGACTAACTAGCAATCTAAAAAGTTTTAGATCGCTGGCTAGACTAACTACCAATCTAAAAAGTGTTAGCTGACATGGCTAATTGAGTGACTGACATACAGTAAGTAACAAGAGAAAAACAGCTGATGCACAACCACATTTCAAAATGGCTCCTGGTCTATTGTAATATTCTAACTCTCAATAGTAAGTTGAGACCCTGACTGAATTCCTAAATTACTAGCGACCACTGGAACCGGTCCTGTTAATGAGGAACGTCCATAGTATTGTGTTGTCTCATTACTTGTGCCAGTGAAGACAGTTAATTGTGCCTGGATCCATGTTGGCTCTAACATCCCTAGTGAATTGATGTCGATCATCTGTTGTTTTCTGCTTTATTTACAGCAGGGGCTTGTTAGATTTAACAGAGAAAGCATTACAGGTAATGAGTTAATGTGCTTTGGATTGGACACTTAGTCTACTGTGCGCAATTGTGCAGAATAGACTATTGTGCAACACCCAACGCTATTCTTACTAATGAATTATTCTGGATAAAATGACAACAAATTACGTAGCTTTACATTGGCTTCTCAATATGATCTGGTAATGAAATAACGTTTTGGTTTCCATGTTACACCTGACATTTTAAACAATACAAAGGGGCTTGAAGGACCCAAATTGAATTTGGAGCTCAGAAATTCAAGTCCTGGAATAGGCCTAACCCAATTTGTTGCTTGAAAAGTCCTTGTAATTATTATAGTCAATTAATTAGTTCTCCTGCTCCCTTATAATTATCTGTCATTTTCATTTGTGTGCCTAGAGCCATTGTACAATTGTATAACATTGAGGTTCTTGAAAATTAGAATGAAGTGCTTGAAAAAGTCCCTGAAAGTCCTTGCATTTGATTTGCCAACTGGTGTATAGTCCTAGGCCTATGTTGTTGGTTTCATGGGTTGCATGTTTCCTCACAATATTGTTTTGAACGTTTGTTTTGGACTGATGATCGACCCAGGCGTTCTACTCAACGCCTCGTCAATGAGCGCTGATGAGGATTTTACCAAAAGGGCATAACAGTGGCTTGGAAATACAATGACATTAAAAAGGAGGCAAAAAAAATTGTAGGAAAGGAAAACCTTTTCATCATTTTGATGCCACCAGATTGACTTTAGATGCCATTATAATGTTAGCTAGCTAGCTAAGATTAAGGGGAGGCCACTGGATTTTCACTAGCTAACAATAGCATTGACAGCTATTTTTTACAAACTTTGCTATCTAATGATAACATTCCAATCTGTCTAAAGTAAATTTGATGACATGATAATGCTGGAAGTTGTTTCCTATGAAATATTTTACCACTTTAACAATGTCCTCATATTTACAGGCACTATAGTGTAATTTAGACTAAACAGTAGTTAGCCTCCATCCAGAATGACTGGGCTTAACACCACTTTAGGGGACCACTATGGTGCCTCTGATAGAGGGCAGCTTGACAATGTGCATTACAATGGCATGACAAGACCGAGTGTATAGGTGGAGTTATGGGCCATTGTGAATGTATTGCACTAAGTACACATGTGGAACTGCACACATTTTTAAAATCAAACGGTTTAGAAAAATTGATCTCAATGTCACACTTTGGCCCCATTATTTATCGAAAGACCCAAACAGCAGTTGTGTAAAGTACATAAGAAAAATACTTTAAAGTACTTATTAAGTCGTTTTTTGGTGGGGCCATCTGTACTTTACTACATTCCTAAAGAAAATGATGTACTTTTTACTCCATACATTTTCCCTGACAAGCAAAAGTACTAGTTACATTTTCAATATTTAGCAGGACAGGAAAATGGTCCAATTCACGCACTTATCAAGTGAACATCCCTGGTCATCCCTACTGCCTCTGGTCTGGCAGACTCACTAAACACAAAGTATTTGTTTATAAAAAAAAACAAGAAAAGCGTACAGTCATTTAAAACTTACTTTTATATTTTTACTCAAGTAGTATTTTACTGGGTGATTTTCACTTTTGCCTGAGTCATTTTCCACTAATTCCTATAATTTACTGTGTTAAATAACACTAATGTATTCCAAAGGAATATTTAGGAAGTGACCTGCAGGACTTTCAGCCACATTCAATATAAACAATTCCAACAACAGGTTAATTAGGTGTTGGAAAGATCTAAGGGCAGGTTTGTTTGTGACAGCCCTTTCACAGACTCTCATTCACAACCAGACAACCAGACCATTCCACTACTGAAGTATCCCCAGCATCATTCAGGTTGAGATAACATTCCAGTTAGTGATTGGGTCTCATTGGCATGCAATCTGCAGCTGCTGAGTGCCTACACACAACTGTTGTAGAAATGGAAACTGATCACCACACAGCCCTGAATATCCTGCCAGTGATACAGGAAGGATACTGCACCTTGCCCAGAATAAACAGTAAGCTGTTCAACCTGGTCAGGCCCCAGAACTACAACCACTACTTCCTTCCGGCGCCGACAGAGATGGCCGCCTCGCTTCGCGTTCCTAGGAAACTATGCAGTGTTTTGTTTTTTTACGTGTTATTTCTTACATTAGTACCCCAGGTCATCTTAGGTTTCATTACATACAGTCGAGAAGAACTACTAAATATAAGATCAGCGTCAACTCACCATCAGTACGACCAAGAATATGTTTTTCGCGACGCGGATCCTGTGTTCTGCCTTTCAACCGGGACAACAGAATGGATCCTATGCGGCGACCCAAAAAAACGACTCCGAAAAAGAGGGAAACGAGGCGGTCTTCTGGTCAGACTCCGGAGACGGGCACATCGTGCACCACTCCCTAGCATTCTTCTCGCCAATGTCCAGTCTCTTGACAACAAGGTTGATGAAATCCGAGCAAGGGTAGCATTCCAGAGGGACATCAGAGACTGTAACGTTCTTTGCTTCACGGAAACATGGCTCACTGGAGGGACGCTATCCGAGGCGGTGCAGCCAGCGGGTTTCTCCACGCATTGCGCCGACAGAAACAAACATCTTTCTGGTAAGAAGAGGGGCGGGGCGTATGCCTTATGGCTAACGAGACATGGTGTGACGAAAGAAACATACAGGAACTCAAATCCTTCTGTTCACCTGATTTAAAATTCCTCACAATCAAATGTAGACCGCATTTTCTACCAAGAGAATTCTCTTCGATTATAATCACAGCCGTATATATCCCCCAAGCAGACACATCGATGGCTCTGAACAAACTTTATTTGACTCTTTGCAAACTGGAATCCATTTATCCGGAGGCTGCATTCATTGTCGCTGGGGATTTTAACAAGGCTAATCTGAAAACAAGACTCCCTAAATTTTATCAGCATATCGATTGCGCAACCAGGGGTGGAAAAACCTTGGATCATTGTTACTCTAACTTCCGCGACGCATATAAGGCCTTGCCCCGCCCTCCTTTCGGAAAAGCTGACCACGACTCCATTTTGTTGATCCCTGCCTACAAACAGAAACTAAAACAAGAGGCTCCCACGCTGAGGTCTGTCCAACGCTGGTCCGACCAAGCTGACTCCACACTCCAAGACTGCTTCCATCACGTGGACTGGGATATGTTTCGTATTGCGTCAGTTAACAATATTGACGAATACGCTGATTCGCGAGTTCATTAGAACGTGCGTTGAAGATGTCGTTCCCATAGCAACGATTAAAACATTCCCTAACCAGAAACCGTGGATTGATGGCAGCATTCGCGTGAAACTGAAAGCGCGAACCACTGCTTTTAATCAGGGCAAGGTGACTGGTAACATGACCGAATACAAACAGTGCAGCTATTCCCTCCGCAAGGCTATCAAACAAGCTAAGCATCAGTACAGAGACAAAGTAGAATCTCAATTCAACGGCTCAGACACAAGAGGCATGTGGCAGGGTCTACAGTCAATCACAGACTACAAGAAGAAATCCAGCCCAGTCACGGACCAGGATGTCTTGCTCCCAGGCAGACTAAATAACTTTTTTGCCCGCTTTGAGGACAATACAGTGCCACTGACACGGCCTGCAACGAAAACATGAGGACTCTCCTTCACTGCAGCCGAGGTGAGTAAGACATTTAAACGTGTTAACCCTCGCAAGGCTGCAGGCCCAGACGGCATCCCCAGCCGCGCCCTCAGAGCATGCGCAGACCAGCTGGCCGGTGTGTTTACGGACATATTCAATCAATCCCTATACCCGTCTGTCATGCTTCAAGAGGGCCACCATTGTTCCTGTTCCCAAGAAAGCTAAGGTAACTGAGCTAAACGACTACCGCCCCGTAGCACTCACTTCCGTCATCATGAAGTGCTTTGAGAGACTAGTCAAGGACCATATCACCTCCACCCTACCTGACACCCTAGACCCACTCCAATTTGCTTACCGCCCAAATAGGTCCACAGACGATGCAATCTCAACCACACTGCACACTGCCCTAACCCATCTGGACAAGAGGAATACCTATGTGAGAATGCTGTTCATCGACTACAGCTCGGCATTCAACACCATAGTACCCTCCAAGCTCGTCATCAAGCTCGAGACCCTGGGTCTCGACCCCGCCCTGTGCAACTGGGTACTGGACTTCCTGACGGGCCGCCCCCAGGTGGTGAGGGTAGGCAACAACATCTCCACCCCGCTGATCCTCAACACTGGGGCCCCACAAGCGTGCATTCTGAGCCCTCTCCTGTACTCCCTGTTCACCCACGACTGCGTGGCCACGCACGCCTCCAACTCAATCATCAAGTTTGCGTACGACACAACAGTGGTAGGCTTGATTACCAACAACGACGAGACGGCCTACAGGGAGGAGGTGAGGGCCCTCGGAGTGTGGTGTCAGGAAAATAACCTCACACTCAACGTCAACAAAACTAAGGAGATGATGGTGGACTTCAGGAAACAGCAGAGGGAACACCCCCCTATCCACATCGATGGAACAGTAGTGGAGAGGGTAGCAAGTTTTAAGTTCCTCGGCATACACATCACAGACAAACTGAATTGGTCCACCCACACAGACAGCATCGTGAAGAAGGCGCAGCAGCGCCTCTTCAACCTCAGGAGGCTGAAGAAATTCGGCTTGTCACCAAAAGCACTCACAAACTTCTACAGATGCACAATCGAGAGCATCCTGGCGGGCTGTATCACCGCCTGGTACGGCAACTGCTCCGCCCACAACCGTAAGGCTCTCCAGAGGGTAGTGAGGTCTGCACAACGCATCACCGGGGGCAAACTACCTGCCCTCCAGGACACCTACACCACCCGATGTTACAGGAAGGCCATAAAGATCATCAAGGACATCAACCACCCGAGCCACTGCCTGTTCACCCCGCTATCATCCAGAAGGCGAGGTCAGTACAGGTGCATCAAAGTTGGGACCGAGAGACTGAAAAACAGCTTCTATCTCAAGGCCATCAGACTGTTAAACAGCCACCACTAACATTGAGTGGCTGCTGCCAACACACTGACACTGACACTCAACTCCAGCCACTTTAATAATGGGAATCGATGGGAAATGTAAATATATCACTAGCCACTTTAAACAATGCTACCTTATATAATGTTACTTACCCTACATTATTCATCTTATATGCATACGTATATACTGTACTCTATATCATCGACTGCATCCTTATGTAATACATGTATCACTAGCCACTTTAACTATGCCACTTTGTTTACATACTCATCTCATATGTATATACTGTACTCGATGCCATCTACTGTATCTTGCCTATGCTGCTCTGTACCATCACTCATTCATATATCCTTATGTACATATTCTTTATCCCCTTACACTGTGTATAAGACAGTAGTTTTGGAATTGTTAGTTAGATTACTTGTTGGTTATTACTGCATTGTCGGAACTAGAAGCACAAGCATTTCGCTACACTCGCATTAACATCTGCTAACCATGTGTATGTGACAAATAAAATTTGATTTGATTTGATTTTAGCTGTGTAACCTGGTCAGGCCCCAACCACTACTGTTATCTGTGTAACCTGGTCAGGCCCCAGAACTACTGTTATCTGTTCAACCTGGTCAGGCCCCAGAACTACAACCACTACTGTTAGCTGTGTAACCTGGTCAGGCCCCAGAGCTACTGTTAGCTGTGTAACCTGGTCAGGCCCCAGAACTACAACCACTACTGTTAGCTGTGTAACCTGGTCAGGCCCCAGAGCTACTGTTAGCTGTGTAACCTGGTCAGGCCCCAGAACTACAACCACTACTGTTAGCTGTGTAACCTGGTCAGGCCCCAGAACTACAACCACTACTGTTAGCTGTGTAACCTGGTCAGGCCCCAAACACTACTGTTAACTGGTCAGGCAGAACCACTACTGTTAGCTGTGTAACCTGGTCAGGCCCCAGAACTACAACCACTACTGTTAGCTGTGGTCAGGCCCCAGAACTACTGTTAGCTGTGTAACCTGGCAGAACCCAGAACTACAACCACTACTGTTAGCTGTTCCCTGGTCAGGCCCCAGAACTAAACCTGTTAGCTGTCAGGTCCCCCCAGAACTACTGTTAGCTGTGTAACCTGGTCAGGCCCCAGAACTGGTCACAAACTACTACTGTTAGCTGTGTAACCTGGTCAGGCCCCAGAACTACAACCACTACTGTTAGCTGTTAACCTGGTCAGGCCCCAGAACTACAACCCTGGTCAGGCCCCAACCACTACTGTTTGCTGTTCAACCTGGTCAGGCTCCAGAACTACAAACACTACTGTTAAACTGTTCAACCTGGTCAGGCCCCAACCACTACTGTTAGCTGTTCAACCTGGTCAGGGTCCCCAGAACTACTGTTAGCTGTTCAACCTGGTCAGGCCCCAGAACTACAACCACTACTGTTAGCTGTTCAACCTGGTCAGGCCCCAGAACTACAACCACTACTGTTAGCTGTGTAACCTGGTCAGGCCCCAGAACTACAACCACTACTGTTAGCTGTGTAACCTGGTCAGGCCCCAGAACTACAACCACTACTGTTAGCTGTTCAACCTGGTCAGGCCCCAGAACTACAAGCACTACTGTTATCTGTGTAACCTGGTCAGGCCCCAGAACTACAAACACTACTGTTAGCTGTGTAACCTGGTCAGGCCTCAGAACTACAACCACTACTGGCTGCTTTGTCTCCTTATCCTGTTAGGACACAGTCATGTCCTGGGGCGGCAGGGTAGCCTAGTGGTTAGAGAGTTGGACTAGCAACCGAAAGGTTGCTAGTTCAAATCCCTTAAGGGACAAATCTGTTGTTCTGCCCCTGAACAGGCAATTAACCCACTGTTCCTAGGCCATCATTGAAAATAAAAATGTGTTCTTAACTGACTTACCTAAAATATCTCAAAACTTGGAATCAACCTTGTCCACTTAGTTTTTGATGGGAAAAGAGGCGACATGTTAGAGCTGCTGGCCGTTGTGTTACAGGGTGTTTTCCTGTAACTTGCTTATACTACTATGGCTGCTTTTACACAGGCAATCTTTTTTTTCCCACTAATAGTTTTTTCCACTACTTGATTGACCAATCGCATCAGACTTTTTCACATGAGATCTTTTACAGAGCTGATTAGTCAAAAGCAAATGGAATGACATGAAACGCATGGAAACCATGTATTTGGAACCATGGAAACCATGTATTTGGAACCATGGAAACCATGTATTTGGAACCATGGAAACCATGTATTTGGAACCATGGAAACCATGTATTTGGAACCATGGAAACCAAGTATTTCATACCATTCCACCTATTCTGCACTAGCCATTACCACGAGCCCGTCCTCCCCAATTAAGGTGCCACCAACCTCCTGTGAACCACAGTCTATGTGCTTATGGTCGTGAAAAACATGAACATACATTAAAACGCTAGTTGGCTTCAGGTATTCAGCCATTCAAACATAACAGAGGCATGGCAGTGCAACTCATAGTCCTAGTTAAACCAAGAGACATATTACAACCCTTTTAAAGACATAATAACACAATACTAAATGAACAAAGGCAATTTTTATGCAGGCGAAGGTGTCTTAGTGTAATTATGTGGCTATATTGGATACAGAATCAAATGTATTTATACCAAACCAGTCTTGATGGGCATGAGTTGTACATTATTCTTTAAAAATGCCTCTCATCTATAACATTTAAATATTCAACTGATTTAACCTATGGCAGCCATTTTGGATTTTGGATGCCATTTTGGATTTGAGGCAAAATCCAGGATGGCCTGAAAGATAATCTGTGGTGGCCCCCTGACTAAATTACAAGAGTAGGCGCAAGCGATAGAAAATCCTTCAAGGATCCTTGGACCCCAAAAAATGTAATTTCAATGTCTAAACCCACTTGTTTTCCTTAGAGCCGATTACAATAGCCACAACAACAACAACTGTGTCACGCCTGCTCACGCTTCAGCCAGCTAATTGGGCTCCTATGCCTCAGATGGCCCATGAGTTTGTTTGTTTTGTTGGTGACGTCGGGCTGCCACGCCCTAGCTGGCTCGTCGGGCTGTCACATCCTAGTTGGCTCATCGGGCTGTCACATCCTAGCTGGCTCGTCGGGCTGTCACGCCCTAGCTGGCTCGTCGGGCTGTCACGCCCTAGCTGGCTCGTCGGGCTGTCACGCCCTAGCTGGCTCGCCGGGCTGTCACGCCCTAGCTGGCTCGTCAGGCTGTCACATCCTAGCTGGCTCATCGGGCTGTCACATCCTAGCTGGCTCGTCGGGCTGTCACGCCCTAGCTGGCTCATCGGGCTGTCACATCCTAGCTGGCTCGTCGGGCTGTCACATCCTAGCTGGCTCATCGGGCTGTCACATCCTAGCTGGCTCATCGGGCTGTCACATCCTAGCTGGCTCATCGGGCTGTCACATCCTAGCTGGCTCATCGGGCTGTCACGCCCTAGCTGGCTCATCGGGCTGTCACGCCCTGCTGGCTCATCGGGCTGTCACATCCTAGCTGGCTCATCGGGCTGTCACATCCTAGCTGGCTCGTCGGGCTGTCACATCCTAGCTGGCTCATCGGGCTGTCACATCCTAGCTGGCTCATCGGGCTGTCACGCCCTAGCTGGCTCGTCGGGCTGTCACGCCCTAGCTGGCTCATCGGGCTGTCACGCCCTAGCTGGCTCATCGGGCTGTCACGCCCTAGCTGGCTCATCGGGCTGGCACATCCTATGGCGGGGCTGTCACATCCTAGCTGGCTCGTCGGGCTGTCACATCCTAGCTGGCTCATCGGGCTGTCACGCCCTAGCTGGCTCATCGGGCTGTCACGCCCTAGCTGGCTCATCGGGCTGTCACGCCCTAGCTGGCTCATCGGGCTGTCACGCCCTAGCTGGCTCATCGGGCTGCCACGCCCTAGCTGTCTCGAGAGGTTTCCTTGCCTCGGTTGGCTCGGCAGTTTCCCATTCCACTTCATGCTTCAGCCGGCCCTTTGGGCTTCTACGCTGCAGCGGGATCGTCAGGCTGTCACTCCTCAGCCGGGGTGGGACGTCGGGTGGCGCCCCTAGAGGGGGGCGGGGGTACTGTCATGCTTGCTCCCGCTACCCCTCTCTGGTGCTCAAGGGCGCCAGGCTTCCCATTATCATACGCACCTGTTACCATCATTATGGTTGGACTCACCTGGACTCCTTCCTTTTGTTGATTGCCCCTGCATATATGTCTGTTCCTCTGTCCTGTTCCCTCTATGTCTGTTCCTCTGTGTTGTTCCCTGTATGTCTGTCCTGTTCCCTGTATGTCTGTCCTCTGTCCTGTTCCCTGTATGTCTGTCCTCTGTCCTGTTCCCTGTATGTCTGTTCCTCTGTCCTGTTCCCTGTATGTCTGTCCTGTTCCCTGTATGTCTGATCCTCTGTGTTGTTCCCTGTATGTCTCTTCCTCTGTCCTGTTCCCTGTATGTCTGATCCTCTGTCCTGTTCCCTGTATGTCTGTTCCTCTGTGTTGTTCCCTGTATGTCTGATCCTCTGACCTGTTCCCTGTATGTCTGTTCCTTTGTGTTGTTCCCTGTATGTCTGTTCCTCTGTCCTGTTCCCTGTATGTCTGACCTGTTCCCTGTATGTCTGCTCCTCTGTCCTGTTCCCTGTATGTCTACCCCTCTGTGTTGTTCCCTGTAGTCCTATTGTTTGTTGTGTTTATGTCCAGACAATGTTAATGTTCCTGTTCTATGTCCATCTGTATTAAATGGTTTTCTCCCTGTACCCACTTCTCATCTCTTGCGCTGAGCCTTATTTATGTTTTTGTCAAGCAAGACCATGCAGCACTGAATGAGACCACATTTTACTTGGAAAGTTGTCTATTAATCAGCTACCAAAAAAGTAAAGCTTACATTCATCATAAATATATTTCTATTTCTGCCTTTTGTATCTCTGTGTTTACAGGTCTATATATAAAAGATGCATTAAGATGTCTTGATGCTGCTTGTCTGTGCGTATATAATAGCTTTACGCAGCCATCTATTTCGTAAATGGGAGACATTAGAGGGTAACGTTATTAAAAAAACAAAATGGAGGCCGTGCCACTAACCTATACCTGATCACAGCAGAAGAAACAAAATGGAGGCCGTGCCACTAACCTATACCTGATCACAGCAGAAGAAACAAAATGGAGGCCGTGCCACTAACCTATACCTGATCACAGCAGAAGAAACAAAATGGAGGCCGTGCCACTAACCTATACCTGATCACAGCAGAAGAAACAAAATAGAGGCCGTGCCACTAACCTATACCTGATCACAGCAGAAGAAACAAAATGGAGGCCGTGCCACTAGCCTATACCTGATCACAGCAGAAGAAACAAAATGGAGGCTGTGCCACTAGCCTGTACGTGATCACAGCAGAAGAAACAACCATTTCACCTCCTCATTTAGAGGAATCAAAGCTAAGTTGACAACACTTCTTAATATAGAAATAGCAATCTCATTAGATAACGTGCATTTTGTAGTGGTAACTTTTTGTTGTTGTAAACAAATGCATGAAAAGAATCGGCCAACAAGTGAAGCCACAAACAAACCGAGTCCCCGTCCCCCGTCCCCCGTCCCCCCCCACCTAAATAGAAATAGTGGTGGAGTTGGCTTGATGTTTGATATTTCTTTGACTTTCGCCTCTAGTAATGTTAATAAACGAACGGCTCTTGTTAAATGTACATCTCATAGTCAATGCACCCGTTTCCGATCTCTGGTTGAAACAGGTTGGAATATTCCGGACTGACACAGTGATAGATCACACTGTGATTCCAGACGGGACGCAACGTTTTGTTTACGTTCAGCTAGAAATATGCTATGTAGAACAAATGCCTCTATGCCAAAGTATAATTTCATCTCTATTCATAGCATTTCTATCTGTAACATACACCCAGGTTTCTGGTTACACAGCCTGAAACTAAGTATTTTTAAATTTTTTACTAGGCAAGTCAGTTAAGAACAAATTCTTATTTTCAATGACGGCCTAGGAACAGTGGGTTAACTGCCTGTTCAGGGGCAGAACAACAGATTTTTGTTTTGAAGTCGGATGAATCATATTCTCCTATGGATATTTAGTCTCATTTCGACTCGATTAAGAACCAACCCCACGGACAACCGGCACAGTAAATGAATATATAATGATATTAAACATTCGTGACAGAAGTAGATTTTTGCTCCCCCATGTTGTTATGTGTGGCTTTGCTGTACAGGCAATGGAAAGCATAGTCACATTTAGGACACAGGAGGTCGGTGGCACTTTAAACAGGCTCATATTAATGGCTGGAACGAATTAAATGGAAGAGAATCGAACACATCAAACATCTGGTTTCCATCCATGAACCGTCATCTCCTCAGCAGCCTCCTGTTGTTCAGGACTACGTACTGTAGGACCAGGAGGGGCCTATTTCCTTTTTTATTTCATTTGATTTCACCTTTATTTAACCAGGTAGGCTAGTTGAGAACACCTTTATTTAACCAGGTAGGTCAGTTGAGAACACCTTTATTTAACCAGGAAGGCTAGTTGAGAACACCTTTATTTAACCAGGTAGGCTAGTTGAGAACACCTTTATTTAACCAGGTAGGCCAGTTGAGAACACCTTTATTTAACCAGGTAGGCTAGTTGAGAACACCTTTATTTAACCAGGTAGGCTAGTTGAGAACACCTTTATTTAACCAGGTAGGCCAGTTGAGAACACCTTTATTTAACCAGGTAGGCTAGTTGAGAACACCTTTATTTAACCAGGTAGGCCAGTTATTTAACCAGGTAGGCCAGTTGAGAACACCTTTATTTAACCAGGTAGGCTACACCTTTATTTAACCAGGTAGGCTAGTTGAGAACACCTTTATTTAACCAGGTAGGCTAGTTGAGAACACCTTTATTTAACCAGGTAGGCTAGTTGAGAACACCTTTATTTAACCAGGTAGGCTAGTTGAGAACAAGTTCTCATTTACAACTGCGACCTGGCCAAGATAAAGCATAGCAGTGTGAACAGACAACACAGAGTTACACATGGAGTAAACAATTAACAAGTCAATAACACAGTAGAAAAAAAAGAGAGTCTATATACATTGTGTGCAAAAGGCATGAGGAGGTAGACGAATAATTACAATTTTGCAGATTAACACTGGAGTGATAAATGATCAGATGGTCATGTACAGGTAGGTTTCCTATTTCCTTACTGTTTCCTATTTCCTTAATAGCCTGCCCAGGAAAAATACTGTTTTGTCTGTAGGTCCCATTGGTTATTGATGGTGTGAGATACTAGACGGAACAGAGGGAGCGTGAAGTGAACCAGTCTCCGGACCTGAAAGGCAAACAGCGTATGCATTACGCCAATAGGGTTAACCAACTTGGTGGGAACTGTAACGTGCCGCATATAGCGAGGATCGCTACAATATGTCCAAGTTATGAAAATCATCCATTTGAATGATAACACGTTGATATTTGAAAATAAGGGAAAACTCCCAAGGGCTACTCATAAGTTTTCCTACTGAAGTAATCCACTTGGAAAAAACAGTGATACATCAATGTTGTTTCCACATAATTTCAACCAAAAGATAATGTTGAATCAACGTGGAAAACCGTTTGGATTAGGGAGAAGTCATCAACGTCAGGGAATTTAGTCCGAATCCAATGACATGGTGACATTTCTGAATGATTTCCCGTTGATTTCCATGTTATATGACTCAACCAAAGGAAAATCAAAACTGGACGTTTAACTGACGTCTGTGCCCAGCGGGAGGTTACATGCCGCGGCCTCCCCACCCACGGTCCCTCCACCCATGGCCACACCACCCACGGCCAGTGAGAAGAGGGAACAGGCTGTTGTATCAGAGTGAGAAGAGGGGACAGGCTGTTGTATCAGAGTGAGAAGAGGGGAGAAGAGAGGACAGGCTGTTGTATCAGAGTGAGAAGAGGGGACAGGCTGTTGTATCAGAGTGAGAAGAGGGGACAGGCTGTTGTATCAGAGTGAGAAGAGGGGACAGGCTGTTGTATCAGAGTGAGAAGAGGGAGCAGGCTATTGTGTCAGAGTGAGAAGAGGGGACAGGCTGTATGAGAAGAGTGAGAAGAGGGGAGAAGAGGGGACATGCTGTTGTGTCAGAGTGAGAAGAGGTGAGAAGAGGGGACAGGCTGTTGTGTCAGAGTGAGAAGAGGTGAGAAGAGGGGACAGGCTGTTGTGTCAGAGTGAGAGGAGGGGAGAAGAGAGGACAGGCTGTTGTATCAGAGTGAGAAGAGGGGAGAAGAGGGGGCAGGATGTTGTATCAGAGTGAGAAGAGAGGACAGGCTGTTGTATCAGAGTGAGAAGAGGTGAGAAGAGGGGACAGGCTGTTGTGTCAGAGTGAGAGGAGGGGAGAAGAGGGGACAGCTCCTGGCGTGTGACTCTGTGTGTGTGTGTGTGTCTGCTCCCAGACTGACTTACAGAACTGTTTCTGCCCCAGGAAAGGATTAACAATCAAGTGTGCTAAAGGGAACTCTTATCAGACACACACACACACACACACACACACACACACACACAGACACATGCACGCACGCACGCACACACACACACACACACACACACACACACACACACACACACACACACACACACACACACACACACACACACACACACACACACACACACACACACACACACACACACACACACACACACACACACACACACACACACACACACACACACACACACACACACACACACACACACACACACACACACACACACACGCACAGGCCCTGGCCCCTTCCCTCTCAGTCATCCTGAGCTATTCCTCCTCAACATAATAGATCAACGGGTGTTGGGGTTTAGCCTGTGAGGCATTGTAGACAGGTGTCTCAGTTCATCAGTGCTTATGGTCACTCCTAATATAACTATGTTGACAACGGGCTGCAAGGAGATAACCGAGCTTGAATCCCTGACACCAGTTGCGTAGGCATCTATTGGCACAGCGCAGGGGGTATTGTGTTACAAGGCTGCACCAGTACTGAGATATTAAAAACAAATATCACCTCACCTTTATTTAACCAGGTAGGCCAGTTGAGAACACCTTTATTTAACCAGGTAGGCCAGTTGAGAACACCTTTATTTAACCAGGTAGGCCAGTTGAGAACACCTTTATTTAACCAGGTAGGCCAGTTGAGAACACCTTTATTTAACCAGGTAGGCCAGTTGAGAACACCTTTATTTAACCAGGTAGGCCAGTTGAGAACAAGTTCCAATTTACAACTGTGACCTGGCCAAGATAAAGCGTAGCAATTCGACACATACAACAACACAGAGTTACACATGGAATAAACAAAACATACAGTCAATAATACAGTAGAACAAAAGAAAACAAAAAGTCTATATACAGTGAGTGCAAATGAGGTAAGATAAGGGAGTTAAGGCAGTAAATAGGCCATGGTGGTGAAGTAATTACAATATAGCAATTAAACATTGGAATGGTAGATGTGCAGAAGATGAATGTGCAAGTATTGATACTGGGGTGCAAAGGAGCAAGATAAAGAAATAAATACTGTATGGGGATTAGGTAGGTAGATATATGGGCTGTTTACAGATGGGCTATAAACAGACAGGTGCAGTGATCTGTGAGCTGCTCTGACAGCTGGTGCTTAAAGCTATTGAGGGAGATATGAGTCTCCAGCTTCAGAGATGTTTTTTTGTTCGTTACAGTCATTGGCAGCAGAGAACTGGAAGGAAAGGCGGCCAAACGAGGAATTGATTTTGGGGATGACCAGTGAGATATACCTGCTGGAGCGTGTGCTACGAGTGGGTGCTGCTATGGTGAACAGCGAGCTGAGATAAGGCGGGGCTTTACCTAGCAGAGACTTGTAGATAACCTGTAGCCAGTGGGTTTGGCGACGAGTATGAAGCGACAGCCAACCAAAGAGAGTGTACAGGTCGCAATGGTGAGTAGTGTATGGGGCTTTGGTGACAAAACGGATGGCACTGTGATAGACTGCATCCAGTTTGCTGAGTAGAGTGTTGGAGGCTATTTTATAGATGACATCACCGAAGCCGAGGATCGGTAGGATGGGGTCAGTTTTATGAGGGTATGGTTGGCAGCATGAGTGAAGGATGCTTTGTTGCGATATAGGAAGCCAATTCTAGATTCAATTTTGGATTGGAGATGCTTAATGTGAGTCTGGAAGGAGAGTTTACAGTCTAACCAGACACCCATGTAGTTGTCCACGTATTCTAAGTCAGAGCCGTCCAGAGTAGTGATGCTGGATGGGTGAGCAGGTGCAGGCAGTGATCGATTGAAAAGCATGCATTTAGTTTTACTTGCGTTTAAGAGCAGTTGGAGGCCACGGAAGGAGTGTTGTATGGAATTGAAGCACGTCTGGAGGTTAGTTAACACAGTGTCCAAAGAAGGGCCAGAAGTATACCGAATGGTATCGTCTCCGTAGAGGTGGATCAGAGAATCACCAGCAGCAAGAGCAACATCATCGATGTATCGAAGGACATTGTCATGTAGGAGAAAACAGTTATGTTTCAGATTGTCTTGTTTTAAGATTTAACGTTTTGTATGATAGTGGATTGTTTGTCATTTAGGGCAAAGGGAAGAAGCTTGTCTTGTAAGGAAAGCAACTAGCTCTCACAGTCTCGCCTCAGAATGAGACGTTCATCTATATTTCCCAAACATCAAAAATAAAAGTTATTGCAAACGTCAAAGGGTTTAAGGTCAGTTTTGACCTTCCTTCCTCTCTCTATATCTCCTTCTCACTCCCTCCCTCTCTCCCCTTCTCTCGCTTTCTCTCTACCGCCTCTCTCTCTCTCATTCCCTCTATATATCTCTCTCTCAATCCTCTCCCTCTCTTTTTCCACGCACACACACACACACACACACACACACACACACACACACACACACACACACACACACACACACACACACACACACACACACACACACACACACACACACACACACACACACACACACACAGCTGGTTGTCAGATGGAGGGGGCCAGGACCGAGTTTGGAGAAACCCTGGTTAAGTACACGTGCGATTGGCTTGTCTGCCTGGACTGTAGTACAGAAAAGCAACAGCAGAGGACACCCTTTACCAAACAATACAGATGTTTCTCCAGCCACATCTAAGAGCACATTTTTACCTCAATGGAAATTAAATGGCATTGACAGATGTATCCCTTCTCCACACTCACAAAGAATCAATCCAGCTGAACCTCTATCCTTCATTTGAAGATGAGGATTTTTAAAAATGAATAAAAAAACTGATGTTCTATAAAAAAAAAACATTGAAGATGACAAGAATGGCGTTTGATTAAATACCTGTTATATCGATAGATTTGACACTTTAAAACACAATTTGACAATTTAAAACACAATACAACCACACATGTGGATAATGCATTTACAGTCATCGAGGATGACAAAAAAAAAACTCCTGCTAGGCTCCAAAGTAGACCCCGCCTCCTAGGCTTCCGCGGTAGACCCCGTCTCCTAGGCTCCAGAGTAGACCCCGCCTCCTAGACTCCAGAGTAGACCCCGCCTCCTAGACTCCAGAGTAGACCCCGCCTCCCAGGCTCCACAGTAGACCCCGTCTCCTAGACTCCACAAGTAGACCCCGTCTCCTAGACTCCACAGTAGACCCCACCTCCTAGACTCCACAGCAGACCCCGTCTCCTAGACTCCAGAGTAGACCCCGCCTCCTAGGCTCCACAGTAGACCCCGTCTCCTAGACTCCAGTTTAGACCCCGCCTCCTAGGCTCCGCAGTAGACCCCGTCTCCTAGGCTCCAGAGTAGACCCCGCCTCCTAGGCTCCACAGTAGACCCCGTCTCCCAGGCTCCACAGTAGACCACGCCTCCTAGACTCCAGAGTAGACCCCGTCTCCTAGACTCCACAGTAGACCCTGTCTCCTAGAGTCCAGAGTAGACCCCGCCTCCTAGGCTCCGCAGTAGACCCCGTTTCCTAGGCTCCAGAGTAGACCCCGCCTCCTAGGCTCCACAGTAGACCCCGTCTCCCAGGCTCCACAGTAGACCACGCCTCCTAGACTCCAGAGTAGACCCCGTCTCCTAGACTCCACAGTAGACCCCGTCTCCTAGTCCAGAGTAGACCCCGCCTCCTAGGCTCCACTGTAGACCCCGTCTCCTAGACTCCAGAGTAGACCCCGTCTCCTAGGCTCCAGAGTTGACCCCGCCTCCAAGGCTCCACAGTAGACCCTGTCTCCTAGACTCCACAGTAGACCCCGTCTCCTAGACTCCACAGACAGTAGACCCTGTCTCCTAGACTCCACAGTAGACCCCGTCTCCTAGACTCCACAGTAGACCCTGTCTCCTAGACTCCAGAGTAGACCCCGTATCCTAGGCTCCAGAGTTGACCCCGCCTCCTAGGCTCCGCAGTTGACCCCGCCTCCTAGGCTCCACAGTAGACCCCACCTCCTAGGCTCCGCAGTAGACCCCGCCTCCTAGACTCCAGAGTAGACCCCGTCTCCTAGACTCCAGAGTAGACCCCGCCTCCTAGGCTCCGCAGTTGACCCCGCCTCCTAGGCTCCACAGTAGACCCCGCCTCCTAGGCTCCACAGTTGACCCTGTCTCCTAGACTCCACAGTTGACCCCGCCTCCTAGACTACACAGTTGACCCCGCCTCCTAGACTACACAGTTGACCCCGCCTCCTAGGCTCCACAGTTGACCTGAAAGCCATTTAGTGATATTGGATAACTCTGCACTAAGGATCTCTTCTACTGAGGCTTTGTTCTTATGGGACACCAGTAGAGCAGAGTCATACGCATACAACAAGTAATTAGGACAGAAGTTATATCGCTAATGTATTTATAACGTAGTTATGTCATTAATGTATTTATAATGTAGTTATATCGCTAATATATTTATAATGTAGTTATATTGCTAATGTAATGTAGTTATATCGCTAATGTAATGTAGTTATGTCATTAATATATTTATAATGTAGTTATATTTTTAATATATTTATGTTGTTTTATCGCTAATGAATTTATAATGTAGTTATATCGCTAATGTAATGTAGTTATATAATTCATGTATTTATAATGTAGTTATATCATCAATATATTTATAATGTAGTTATATCATTAATATATTTATAATGTAGTTATATCATTAATATATTTATAATGTAGTTATATCGCTAATGTAATGTAGTTATATAATTAATATATTTATAATGTAGTTATATCATCAATATATTTATAATGTAGTTATATCATTAATATATTTATAATGTAGTTATATCATTAATATATTTATAATGTAGTTATATCATTAATATATTTATAATGTAGTTATATCATTAATATATTTATAATGTAGTTATATCACTAATGTAATGTAGTTATGTCATTAATATATTTATAATGTAGTTATATCATTAATATATTTATAATGTAGTTATATCGCTAATGTAATGTAGTTATGTCATTAATATGTTTACAATGTAGTTATATCATTAATATATTTATAATGTAGTTATATCATTAATATATTTATAATGTAGTTATATCGCTAATGTAATGTAGTTATATCATTAATATATTTATAGTGTAGTTATATCATTAATATATTTATAATGTAGTTATATCGCTAACTATATCATTAACATCCACCGTTGGGTCTCCACCTGTTAAATCGGATCTAAACCCAGTCAACCAAGTTGTTTTAACTTGTAGAGCATGAGGTTATGATCAACCGTGTCAAACGCCTTATGCAGATCCAGCATTAACATTCCATAGACATTTTCCTGTTCAAATTCTTTCCTGACAAAGTCAGTTAAAAACAATAGAGGTGTCAATGGAGAGGGACTTACTATGTGTATATATATATAGATAGATATATATACTCTTATCAAGTTTAAGTGTGTGTTTGTTCACGTTATACAGCAATCAAAGAGTTAGTTTTACTTGATTCAAATAATGCATGTGTGTGGTTGTGCTTGCCTGTGTGTGTGTGTGAGTGTGTGTGTGTGTTTGTGTGTGTGTGTGTGTGCATGCCTGTGTGTGCGTGTGCGTGTGCCTGTGTGTGTGCATGCCTGTGTGTGCATGCCTGTGTGTGCGTGTGCGTGTGTGTGTGTGCATGCCTGTGTGTGTGCATGCCTGTGTGTGCGTGTGTGTGTGTGCGTGTGTGCGTGTGCGTGTGTGTGTGTGTGTGTGCGTGTGTGTGTGCGTGTGTGTGTGTGTGTGCGTGTGTGTGTGCGTGTGTGTGTGCATGTGTGTGTGCATGTGTGTGCGTGTGCGTGTGCGTGTGTGCGTGTGCATGCCTGTGTGTGCGTGTGTGTGTGTGCATGCCTGTGTGTGTGCATGCCTGTGTGTGCGTGTGCGTGTGCGTGTGTGTGTGCGTGTGTGTGCGTGTGCGTGTGTGCGTGTGCGTGTGTGTGTGTGCGTGTGTGTGTGCGTGTGTGTGCATGCCTGTGTGTGCGTGTGCGTGTGCGTGTGTGTGTGTGTGTGTGTGCGTGTGTGTGTGCATGTGTGTGTGTGTGTGCGTGTGCGTGTGTGTGTGTGCATGCCTGTGTGTGCGTGTGTGTGTGCGTGTGCGTGTGTGCATGTGCATGTGCGTGTGCGTGTGCGTGTGCGTGTGCGTGTGTGTGTGTGTGTGTGTGTGTGTGTGCGCGTGCGCGTGCGTGTGCGTGTGTGTGTGTGTGTGTGTGTGTGTGCGTGTGCGTGTGCGTGTGCGTGTGCGTGTGCGTGTGCGTGTGCGTGTGCGTGTGCGTGTGTGTGTGTGTGTGTGTGTGTGTGTGTGTGTGTGTGTGTGCGTAAAACACAACTGTTCTTCTTTCTTTGAGCATTTCGTGGATTTAGAAGGTTACTGTGATGTGATCTGGTGAGTGATTAGAAGTCAGCTCGGGCTTTCCTTTCAAATACACACAGGCATACACAGACACCCACACACACTCAGGTAAACACACACACATTTCTCCCTTTGACTCATAATAACAGGGATAATATGAAATTAAATCTGTTTAAAAAGTAGAGAAAAAAAAAACACTTTTACTCGTGGGATTTCAATTTGCCATTTGAAATCTTCCCTTTCAAACAACCCCCTACTGTGACAGACTTAGGATGTGTCTCAAATGACCCCCTATCCCCCCTCTATCAAAAGTAGTTGTACTATACACAGGATAGGGTGCTCTTTGGAACACAGCCCAAGTGCCATACGTTTACAAGCAGCTAACTTCCCTGATGCAATATAAGCAGAACACCCTGGTGGGGAATTGGAGCTCACCCAGGCCCAGTCAGTCAGCCAGGCAAGATATTGTGTGTTTGGCTGTGGGCTGGACTGAGACTGAGACCAACAGGCTGCACACCGTGTCTACCTCCCAAGTGGCACCTTATTTCCTATCTGGTGCACTATATAGGGCCCTGGTCAAAACAGCCCCTGGTCAGAAGTAGTGCACTATATAGGGAATAGGGTGCTATTTGAGGTGCACACACTGTGTGAGGAGGGTTCATCATGTTTTGGATGAGGACACTCGTATAAGTCCTTACTAATAACGCTGGAGTGGAGTAGCCCGCAGCACTCACTGTTTTTCTCTCTGTGACGATTCAAATCAAATCAAATCAAATTTTATTTGTCACATACACATGGTTAGCAGATGTTAATGCGAGTGTAGCGAAATGCTTGTGCTTCTAGTTCCGACAATGCAGTAATAACGAGCAAGTAATCTAACTAACAATTCCAAAAAAAAAAAAAACTACTGTCATACACAGTGTAAGGGGATAAAGAATATGTACATAAGGATATATGAATGAGTGATGGTACAGAGCAGCATAGGCAAGATACAGTAGATGATATCGGGTACAGTATATACATATGAGATAAGTATGTAAACCAAGTGGCATAGTTAAAGTGGCTAGTGAACATGTATTACATAAGGATGCAGTCGATGATATAGAGTACAGTATCAACGTATGCATATGAGATGAACAATGTAGGGTAAGTAACATTATATAAGGTAGCATTGTTTAAAGTGGCTAGTGATATATTTACATCATTTCCCATCGATTCCCATGATTAAAGTGGCTGGAGTAGAGTCAGTGACATTGACAGTGTGTTGGCAGTAGCCACTCAATGTTAGTGGTGGCTGTTTAACAGTCTGATGGCCTTGAGATAGAAGCTGTTTTTCAGTCTCTCGGTCCCAGCTTTGATGCACCTGTACTGACCTCGCCTTCTGGATGGCAGCGGGGTGAACAGGCAGTGGCTCGGGTGGTTGATGTCCTTGATGATCTTTATGGCCTTCCTGTAGCATCGGGTGGTGTAGGTGTCCTGGAGGGCAGGTAGTTTGCCCCGGTGATGCGTTGTGCAGACCTCACTACCCTCTGGAGAGCCTTACGGTTGAGGGCGGTGCAGTTGCCATACCAGGCGGTGATACAGCCCGCCAGGATGCTCTCGATTGTGCATCTGTAGAAGTTTGTGAGTGCTTTTGGTGACAAGCCGAATTTCTTCAGCCTCCTGAGGTTGAAGAGGCGCTGCTGCGCCTTCCTCACGATGCTGTCTGTGTGAGTGGACCAATTCAGTTTGTCTGTGATGTGTATGCCGAGGAACTTAAAACTTGCTACCCTCTCCACTACTGTTCCATCGATGTGGATGGGGGTGTTCCCTCTGCTGTTTCCTGAAGTCCACAATCATCTCCTTAGTTTTGTTGACGTTGAGTGTGAGGTTATTTTCCTGACACCACACTCCGAGGGCCCTCACCTCCTCCCTGTAGGCCGTCTCAGTTGGTAATCAAGCCTACCACTGTTGTGTCGTCCGCAAACTTGATGATTGAGTTGGAGGCGTGCATGGCCACGCAGTCGTGGGTGAACAGGGAGTACAGGAGAGGGCTCAGAACGCACCCTTGTGGGGCCCCAGTGTTGAGGATCAGCGGGGAGGAGATGTTGTTGCCTACCCTCACCACCTGGGGGCGGCCCGTCAGGAAGTCCAGTACCCAGTTGCACAGGGCGGGGTCGAGACCCAGGGTCTCGAGCTTGATGACGAGCTTGGAGGGTACTATGGTGTTGAATGCCGAGCTGTAGTCGATGAACAGCATTCTCACATAGGTATTCCTCTTGTCCAGATGGGTTAGGGCAGTGTGCAGTGTGGTTGAGATTGCATCGTCTGTGGACCTATTTGGGCGGTAAGCAAATTGGAGTGGGTCAAGGGTGTCAGGTAGGGTGGAGGTGATATGGTCCTTGACTAGTCTCTCAAAGCATTTCATGATGACGGATGTGAGTGCTACTTCACGGTAGTCGTTTAGCTCAGTTACCTTAGCTTTCTTGGGAACAGGAACAATGGTGGCCCTCTTGAAGCATGTGGGAACAGCAGACTGGTATAGGGATTGATTGAATATGTCCGTAAACACACCGGCCAGCTGGTCTGCGCATGCTCTGAGGGCGCGGCTGGGGATGCCGTCTGGGCCTGCAGCCTTGCGAGGGTTAACACGTTTAAATGTCTTACTCACTTCGGCTGCAGTGAAGGAGAGACCGCATGTTTCCGTTGCAGGCCGTGTCAGTGGCACTGTATTGTCCTCAAAGCGGGCAAAAAGTTATTTAGTCTGCCTGGGAGCAAGACATCCTGGTCCGTGACTGGGCTGGGTTTCTTCCTGTAGTCCGTGATTGACTGTAGACCCTGCCACATACCTCTTGTGTCTGAGCCGTTGAATTGAGATTCTACTTTGTCTCTGTACTGGCGCTTAGCTTGTTTGATAGCCTTGCGGAGGGAATAGCTGCACTGTTTGTATTCAGCCATGTTACCAGACACCTTGCCCTGATTAAAAGCAGTGGTTCGTGCCTTCAGTTTCACACGAATGCTGCCATCAATCCACGGTTTCTGGTTAGGGAATGTTTTAATCGTTGCTATGGGAACGACATCTTCAATGCACGTTCTAATGAACTCGCACACCGTATCAGCGTATTCGTCAATGTTGTTGTCTGACGCAATCCGAAACATCTCCCAGTCCACGTGATGGAAGCAGTCTTGGAGTGTGGAGTCAGCTTGGTCGGACCAGCGTTGGACAGACCTCAGCGTGGGAGCTTCTTGTTTTAGATTCAGGAACTGCGTCTCAAACGGCACCCTATTCCCTAGGTAGAGAATTACAGCCGAAAAGGGCGGAATTTGGGACATGCTGTGACTCCATAAAGGGCTGTACTGACTGTATGCAGACAACAACGTAAATCGATGAGGGCTCTTGCTGCTGAATTTAAATGTTCTGTGTTCTTGTGACTGTTGAAGCTTGTGTTTGTCATGAGTAGTTGACAAGTTGAAAAGTTGACGATAACCAGGTTGTTATTGTAACGAATTGTGCTGAGAGTCGGGAAGCATGATCAGGGAGTGAATACATTTAATAAATAAATGAACAAAACAAGAAACACAAACAGCCGCACCGACATGAAGCAGGAACAATGACGACTGGGGAAGAAACCGAAGGGAGTGACTTATAAAGGGCAGGTAATCAAGGAGGTGAAGGAGTCCAGGTGAGTGTCAGTATGCGCGTAACACTGGTGACAGGTGTGCGCCATATCGAGCAGCCTGGTGACCTAGAGGATGGAGAGGAGAGCACACGTGACAGTTATTGTCAATGACAATTTAGATCTCAATTACTTACTAAGTTCAGTTAATATGGCTAGCTGAACTCCTCGACAACATTCCGCTGAAAAGGCAGAGTGAGAAATTCTAAAATATTTTTTAGAAATATGTAACGTTTCATACATTCACAAGTGCAATACACCAAATTAAAGATAAACTTCTTGTTATCTACCCATCATGTCCGATTTCAAAAAGGCTTTACAGCGAAAGCACACCATTAGATTATGTTA
This sequence comes from Oncorhynchus tshawytscha, assembly GCF_018296145.1. Lineage (NCBI taxonomy): Eukaryota > Metazoa > Chordata > Actinopteri > Salmoniformes > Salmonidae > Oncorhynchus > Oncorhynchus tshawytscha. The sequence goes on from NC_056435.1 coordinate 68,535,869, forward strand.
GGTCAGATCCTAGTCACAAAACACACAAAAAAGCAGAAATAGAGATCAAATTAATCACTAACCTATGATGATCTTCATGTTTTGTTCGATAAAGTTCATATTTATATCCAAAAATCTCAGTTTATATTGGCGCTTTATGGTCAGTAATGTTGTGCCTCGAAAACATCCAGTGAATTTTCAGAGAGCCACATCAAATTACAGAAATAACTCACAATAAACTTTGATAAAAGATACAACTATTATGCACAGAATTATAGATATACTTCCCCTTAATGAAACCGCTTTGTCAGATTTCAAAAAAGCTTTACGGAAAAGGAAACCATGCAATAATCTGAATACAGTGCTCAGACACAAAAAAAGCCATGCAGATATCCGCCATGTTGTGGAGTCAGTAAAAGTAAAAAATAGCGTTATAAATATTCACTTACCTTTGATGATCTTCATCAGAATGCACTACCAGGAATCCCAGTTCCACAATAAATGTTTGTTTTGTTGGATAAAGTCCATCATTTATGTCCAAATACCTCCTTTTGTTAGCGCATTTGGTAAACAAATCCAAACTCATGAAGCGCGGGCAGGTCCAGTCTGAAGTTCAGATGAAAAGTTCAAAAAGTTATATTACAGTTCGTAGAAACATGTCAAATGATGTATAGAATCAATCTTTAGGATGTTTTTAACATAAATTTTCAATAATGTTCCAACCGGAGAATTCCTTTGTCTTTAGAATTGCAATGAAACGCAAGCTAACTCTCATGTGAGCGAGCGTGATCAGCTCATGTCACTCTGGCAGGCCAGAGCTCCAAACAGCTCTTATTCGCCCCCACTTCACAGTAGACGCCTCAAACTAGGTTCTAAAGTCTGTTGACATCTAGTGGAAGCCTTAGGGAGTGCAATATGACCCCATAGACACTGTATATTCAATAGGCAATGAGTTGAAAAACTACAAACTTCAGATTTCCCACTTCCTGGTTGGATTTTTCTCAGGTTTTTACCTGAGTTCTGTTATACTCACAGACTTCATTCAAACAATTTTAGAAACTTCAGAGTGTTTTCTATCCAATACTACTAATAATATGCATATATTAGCTTCTGGGCCTGAGTAGCAGGAAGTTTACTCTGGGCACGCTTTTCATCCAAACGTGAAAATGCTGCCCCCTATCCCAAACAGGTTTTAACTAAACCAACACATCAAGTTCATCAATCTTTTCTTTTCATTCAAGTTTGAGAGAAAGAGAAGGAAAGAGAGAGAGAGAAAGAAAGAGAGAGAGATAAATAGTGGTCGTACTATACAGTGCATTCAAAAAGTATTCAGTCCCCTTGACTTTTTGCACATTGTCACGTTACAGCCTTATTCTAAAATGGATTAAATTGTTTTTTTTGTGTGTAAATCGATGAGAAAAACATGTCATTTAATTGCGATCCATAATTTACTAAACAAACGTAACACGAATCTAAATACAAACACTACAAAAACAATAAACGTAACGAAAACCGAAACAGCCTATACTTGTGAAACCTAACACATAGACAGGAACAAGGACACTAAGGACAATCACCCACGACAAACTCAAAGAATATGGCTGCCTAAATATGGTTCCCAATCAGAGACAACGATAAACACCTGCCTCTGATTGAGAACCACTCCAGACAGCCATAGACTTTGCTAGATAACCCCACTAGCTACAATCCCAATACATACACACCAAAACCCCAAGACAAAACACACCACAATACAAAAACCCCATGCCACACCCTGGCCTGACCCAATACATGAAGAAAAACACAAAATACTTAGACCAGGGCGTGACAGAACCCCCCCCTAAGGTGCGGACTCCTGAACGCACCTCAAAACAATAGGGAGGTTCCGGGTGGGCGTCTGTCCATGGTGGCGGCTCCGGCGCGGGACGTGGAACCCACTCAGTCAATGTCTTAGTCCCCTCTCCTCGCGTCCCTGGATAGTCCACCCTCGCCGCCGACCATGGCCTAGTAGTCCTCACCCAGAAACCCACTGGACTGAGGAGCAGATCGGGACTGAAGGACAGCTCGGGACTGAGGCAGCTCGGGACTGAGGGGAAGCTCGGGAGTGAGAGAAAGCTCGGGAGTGAGAGAAAGCTCAGATCCTGACTGACTGGCGGATCTGGCGGATCCTGGCCGACTGGCGGATCCTGGCCGACTGGTGGATCCTGGCCGACTGGCGGATCCTGGCCGACTGGCAGATCCTGGCCGACTGGCAGTTCTGGCAGATCCCGGCTGACTGGCGGATCTGGAAGAGTCTGGTTGACTGGCGGATCTGGAAGAGTCTGGTTGACTGGCAGATCTGGAAGAGTCTGGTTGACTGGCAGATCTGGAAGAGTCTGGTTGACTGGCAGATCTGGAAGAGTCTGGCTGACTGGCAGATCTGGAAGAGTTTGGCTGACTGGCAGATCTGGAAGAGTCTGGCTGACTGGCAGATCTGGAAGAGTCTGGCTGACTGGCGGATCTGGAAGAGTCTGGCCGACTAGCAGATCCTGGCAGACTGAAAGATCTGGCTGCTCCATGCTGACTGGCGGCTCTGGCTGCTCCACGCTGACTGGCGGCTCTGGCTGCTCCATGTAGGCTGACAGCTCTGGCGGCTTCTTACAGACTGGCAGCTCTGGCGGCTAAGTGCAGACTGGCAGCTCCTTGCAGACTGGCAGCTCCTTGCAGACTGACAGCTCTGTGCAGACTGGCAGCTCCTTGCAGACTGGCAGCTCCTTACAGACTGGCAGCTCCTTGCAGACTGACAGTTCCTTGCAGACTGACAGCTCCGTGCAGACTGGCAGCTCCTTGCAGACTGACAGCTCCTTGCAGACTGACAGCTCTGGCTGCCCCATGCAGGCTGGCAGCTCTGGCTGCTCTATGCAGACTGACAGCTCTGGCTGCTCCATGCCAGCTGGCAGCTCTGGCTTCTCCATGCAGGCTGGCAGCTCTGGCTGCTCTATGCTACCTGGCAGCTCTGGCTGCGCTGAACAGGCGGGAGACTCCAGCAGCGCTGTAGAGGAGAAAGGCTCCGGCAGCGCTGAACAGACGGGAGACTCCGGCAGCACAGGAGAGGAGAAAGGCTCCGGCAGCGCTGGAGAGGCGAGGCGCACTGTAGGCCTGATGCGTGGTGCTGGCACTGGTGTTACTGAACCGAGAACCCGCACAGGAAGACGGGTGCGGGGAGCTGCTACCGGAGGGCTGGAGTGTGGAGGTGGCACAGGATGGGCTAGACCGTGAAGGCGTACTGGAGATCTTGAGAGCAGTGCTGGCACAGGACGTGCAAGGCTAGGGATGTGCACAGGAGGCCTGGTGCGTGAGGCTGGCACCAACTTCACCAGCCGACTAACACGCACCTCAGGACGAGTATGGAGCGCTAACCCAGGTGCCATCAAATCCCCGACACGTTCCGTCGGGCGAATTCCATGCAAAAAGCACCAACACAGCAACTCCCTCATTTCTCTCTCCTCCAATTTCCCCATTAACTCCTTCACAGTCTCTGTTTCGCTCACCTCCAACACCGGCTCTGGTTCTGGTCTCCTCCTTGGCTCCTCACGATAAACAGGGAGAGTTGGCTCAGGTCTGACTCCTGACTCTGCCACACTCTCCCTGAGCCCCCCAAGAAATTTTGGGGCTGACTCTCAGGCTTCCTTCCGAATCGCCGTGCTGCCTCCTCATACCGGCGCCTCTCCGCTTTCGCCGCCTCCAGTTCTTCTTTGGGGCGGCGATATTCTCCAGGCTGAGCCCAGGGTCCTTCTCCGTTTAGGATTTCCTCCCATGTCCAGAAATCCTTATAGCGCATCTCCTCTTTGGGCTGCTCCTGCCTGTTGACACGCTGCTTGGTCCGTTGGTGGTGGGTGATTCTATTACGGTTTTCTAGGTGTGAAGGAGAGTCGGACCAAAATGCAGCGTGTAGATTGCGATCCATAATTTAATAAACAAACGTAACACGAATCTAAATACAAACACTACAAAAACAATAAACGTAACGAAAACTGAAACAGCCTATACTTGTGAAACCTAACACATAGACAGGAACAAGGACACTAAGGACAATCACCCACGACAAACTCAAAGAATATGGCTGCCTAAATATGGTTCCCAATCAGAGACAACGATAAACACCTGCCTCTGATTGAGAACCACTCCAGACAGCCATAGACCTTGCTAGATAACCCCACTAGCTACAATCCCAATACATACACACCAAAACCCCAAGACAAAACACACCACAATACAAAAACCCCATGCCACACCCTGGCCTGACCCAATACATGAAGAAAAACACAAAATACTTAGACCAGGGCGTGACAGGCTGTAACGTAACAAAATGTGGAAAAAGGTCATAGGGTCTGAATACTTTCCGAATGCGCTGTATATGGAAATCAGTCAATTTAAATAATTTTGATAGGCCCTAATCTATGGATTTCATATGACTGGGAATAAAGATTTACTTCTATAAACTTAACTAAGTAAAATCTTTGAAATTGCTGCATGTCACATACATTATATATATATATATATATATATATATATATATATATATATATATATATTTATGTATACAGAGAGGGGGCTTCATCTCTTCCAGAGAAAGGGAAAGAAAGTTAACTCTGTCACACATTTGAATACTGTACGCATGAGAGAAGAGTATCGGTTAATGTATTTATGGATACCTCTGTTCTTCTGAAGTAAGAGGAGTCATGGTTGAGCTGTAAATGAGCCTGTTCTCAGCTCTCTTCTCAGTTTGGGACACGCTGTAATGTAAGTCTATTCAAGGAGGCAGCTAGCGAGAGGTAGGGAGCTGGGGACAGGGACAGAAAGGTAGCAGTGCAGAGAGAGGCATATTAGAGTTGTAGAGCCTGCAGGTGCAAGGCGGGGTGCTGTATGGTGCTGTGGGTGGCGGTGGAACCCGGTGATCCCTGCTCATCACAGGCCATTAGAGCACTGCAGGTGAGGAACAGATGGAGAAAGGAGGGGAGCAGAGGGGTACAGGGGGGGTTGGAGGGGTACAGGGGGGTTGGAGTGTACCAACCAGTGTAGAGGGCCACCATACGGCAGGCGTATGGTACGGTGGGGTGCTGTATGGTGCTGTGGTTGTGTGGCCCATTGATCAAATCAAATTAAATTGTTTTGGTCACATACACATGGTTAGCAGATGTTATTGCGAGTGTCGCGAAATGCTTGTGCTTCTAGATCTGACAGTGCAGCAGTATCTAACAGGTAATATCTAACTATTCCACAACAAAACCTAATACACACAATCTAGTAAAGGAATGGGATAAGAATATATAAATAAAAAATAAATGGATAAGCAGCGACAGAGCAGCTAAGATGCAATAGATAGTGTGGGATACAATATACAGTACATATGAGATAAGTAACGCGAGATCTGTAAACATTCTTAAAGTGGCAATATTAAAGTGACTAGTGTTCCATTTAATAAAGGGGCCAATGATATAATGTTTTGTATAAGGTAGAGAGCCACCTCTCTGTGCTAGTGATGGCTGTTTAACAATCTGATGGCCTTGAGACAGAAGCTCTATTTCAATCTCTCTGTCCCAGCTTTGATGCATCTGTACTGACCTCGCCTTCTGGATGATAGCGGGGTGAACAGGCAGTGGCTCGGGTGGTTATTGTCCTTGATTATCTTTTTTGCCTGCCTGTGACATCGGGTGTTGTAGGTGTCCTGGAGGGCAGGTAGTTTGACCCCGGTGATGCGTTTTGCAGACCGAACCACCCTCTGGAGAGCCCTGCGGTTGTGGGCGGTGCAGTTACCGTACCAGGCGGTGATCCAGCCTGACAGGATTCTCTTGATTGTGCATCTGTAAAAGTTAGTGAGGGTTTTAGGTGACAAGCCACATTTTTTCAGCCTCCTGAGGTTGAAGAGGCGCTGCTGCGCCTTCTTCACCACACTGTCTGTGTGTGTGGAACATTTTAGTTTGTCGGTGATATGTACACTCAGGAACTTTCCACCTTCTCCACTGCTGTCTCATCGATGTGGATAGGGGGTTGTTCCCTCTGCTGTTTCCTGAAGTCCAATATCATCTCTTTTGTTTTGCTGACATTGAGTGAGAGGTTATGTTCCTGACACCACACTCAGAGGGCCCTCACCTACTCTGTGTAGGCTGTCTCGTTGTTGTTGGTAATCAAGCATACTCCTGTTGTGTCATCTGCAAACTTGATGATTGAGTTGGAGGCGTACATGGCCACACAGTCGTGGGTGAACAGGGAGTACAGGAGGGGCCTGAGAACGTACCCTTGTGGGGCCCCAGTGTTGAGGATCAGCGGGGGTGGAGATGTTCTTTCCTACCTTCACCACTTGGGGCGGTCCATCAGGAACTCCGTGACTCAGTTGAACAGGGTGGGGTCAAGACCCAGGGACTCAAGTTTAATAATGAGTTTGGAGAGTACTATGGTGTTGAATGCTGAGCTGTAGTCAATGAACAGCATTCTCACATAGGTGTTCCTCTTGTCCAGATGGGTTAGGGCAGTGTGCAGTGTGGTTACGATTGCGTCGTCTGTGGACCTATTGGAGCGGTAAGCTAATTGAATTGGGTCTAGGGTGGAGATGCTATAGTTATTCCCTCCGCAAAGCAATCAAACAGTCAAACAAGCCAAGTGTAAGTATAGAGACAAAGTAGTGTCGCAATTCAACGGCTCAGAGATAAGAGGTATGTGGCAGGGTCTACAGTCAATCACGGGTTACAAAAAGAAAACCAGCCCCGTCGCGGACCAGGTTGTCTTGCTCCCAGACAGACTAAATAACTTTTTTGCTCGCTTTGAGGACAATACAGTGCCACTGACATGGCCCGCTACCAAAACCTGCGGGCTCTCCTTCACTGCAGCCGACGTGAGTAAAACATTTAAACGTGTTAACCCTGCAGCCTTGCGATATGGTCCTTGACTATTCTCTCAAAGCACTTCATGATGACAGAAGTGAGTGCTACGGGGTGATAGCCATGTAGTTCAGTTATCTTTGCCTTCTTAAGATCAGAAACAATGGTGACCGTCTTGAAGCATGTGGGAACAGCAGACTAGGATAAGGATTGATTGAATATGTCCGTAAACACACCAGTCAGTTGGTCTGCGCAAATTAGCTTTGTTAAAATCCCCAGCTACAATAAATGCAGCGAAGTTCCTTGATGGCCGTCTTAGTATGTGCTTGTGGGGGGATATACACTGCTGTGACGATAACTGAGGAGAGTTCTATTGGGAGATAATACGGTCGGCGTTTGATTGTGAGGAATTCTAGGTCAGGTGAACAAAAGGTCTTGAGTTCGTGTATGTTGTTATAATTGCACCATGAGTCATTAACCTATTAACATACACCCCCGCCCTTCTTCTTACCTGGGGAGATGTTTATTCTTGTCGTCTCGATGCACTGAAAATCCCGTTGGCTGTACTGCCCAAGCCATGTTTCTGTTACAATCCCGGATATCTCTTTGGAAAGCAACTCTTGCCCTGATTTCGTCGACTTCGTTAACTAGGGACTGGACATTAGCGAGTAATATACTCAGAAGTGGTGGGTAGTAGTCTAGCCTCACTAGAAGACCGCTCCGGCACCCTCTCCTCAGGCGGTGTTGTTTTGGGTCAGCCTCTGGAATCAGTTTAAATGCCCTGGGAGGTGCAGACAAAGGTTCTGCTTTGGGAAAGTCATATTCCTGGGTGTAGTGCTGGTTGTGCTGGTAAGTTGACGTATCTCTGATATCCAATAGTTCTTCCCGGCTGTATGTAATAACACTGAAGGTTTACTGGGCTAACAATGTAACAAATAATACATAAAAAAAAACTAAATTCTGGACAGTTTCGTAAGGACTACAAGCGAAGCTGCCATCTTTGCTTATCACAGGCCATTAGAGAACTCAATGTACAGAATGGAGGATGCAAGACGGTCCCAGTTAGAGGGATGGCCCCCAAATCGTCCCCTACACAAGCTTTTTTTATTTGTATTTTTTTAATCACACCGTTGGAGCACTGCAGGATTGGAGCGGAGGGTGAGAGAGGGGCTCAGAGCGGTACAGACGGGTGCAGGGAGCTGCCATTCCATCACTGCAGGTACGGAGCATGAAGTTCAGAGGGACAGTTAGAGGTTTGCAAGGAGGTTATCTACCTGTGTCTAGAGATTTAAAGGGTTAGGTTACCCAAATTACAACATGACACATTGGTTTCTTTATCCTGTAAGCAGTCTATGGACAAAGTATGACAGCAATTCTACAGCAATCCTACATGGTAAGAAAACCAATCTGTAATTTGGTGAACGATCCCTTTAATTCTTTCCTCTGAAACGTCCTCTACTGTAGCTGATTGAATCACACCATTAGTGCCAGTGTGGGTTGGAGGTTTGCATGAGAGGTACAGAGGAGTGCAGGGAGCGTAGCTTGTACTAGTGTCGCCTAAAACGTCCCCTCCTGGTGGTGATTTAATCATCTCATTGGCACTGCAGGTATGGGGTGCAGCATCAGGCTCAGAAGGGTTTCTTAAATGGGCATGGAGACGTGTGGAGGGATTGAAGGAGGGAGGGAGAGGAGTATCTTCTACCCAGCAGGTTTGACCGCTCCCAGGAACGCGCCTGCTGGGAGGGATTGAGGGAGGGAGGGGAGTATCTTCTACCCAGCAGGTCTGACTGCTCCCAGGAGCACGCCTGCTGGGAGGGATTGAGGGAGGGAGAGGAGTATCTTCTACCCAGCAGGTCTGACTGCTCCCAGGAGCACGCCTGCTGGGAGGGATTGAGGGAGGGAGAGGAGTATCTTCTACCCAGCAGGTCTGACTGCTCCGAGGAGCACGCCTGCTGGGAGGGATTGAGGGAGGGAGGGGAGTATCTTCTACCCAGCAGGTCTGACTGCTCCCAGGAGCACGCCTGCTGGGAGGGATTGAGGGAGGGAGAGGAGTATCTTCTACCCAGCAGGTCTGACTGCTCCCAGGAGCACGCCTGCTGGGAGGGATTGAGGGAGGGAGGGGAGTATCTTCTACCCAGCAGGTCTGAGTGCTCCAAGGAGCACACCTGCTGGGAGTGATTGAGGGAGAGGAGTATCTTCTACCCAGCAGGTCTGACTGCTCCCAGAGTCTTGTCTTTTCTTACTACAGTAGCTCTGACTTTGCTGATAGCATTTACTTTATTGAGGGAAAATGTACTTACAATGACTGTGATATGTGGTTTTCTCACCAAGCTATCTTAAAATGACCTGGAAGTGGCCCTGGATAAGTGTCAGTTGAATGACTGTAAATGTAAGTGCCTGTGTCCCAGCCCTGCAGCCGTAACGACCAGATCACTAGCTTCCTGCCATCAGACATTTTCAACAGTAGAGACAGTAAATTCTGATTCTGAGCCCATATTTTCATTGAGTCTCAGAGTAGGATAGCTGATCTAGGATCAGTTTTTCATTTTTAGGTACAAGTAGTAAGACTAGGAGGACCTGGGCGCCCGTATCGACAGTGTGCTTATTAATTATGCTCTAAACTGATCCTAGATCAGAATTCATACTCTGAGACGCTGAGAATATGGTCCCGGGTGACTGTCTGTCTGTTACAATGTATATAAAAGGTTAAATGAAGGTGAAAAAAATATATATATATATCTTTCAGCCTTAATGAAAACTAAATGTGACACTGCTGATAAAAAGCTATTTCTGAAATGTCCCAGTGGGGGCCTGGTGATCGACTGTTTGAGACAGGCTGTCACACAGCCAGCATGGCTGGTATAGTTTTATTACAGCTAAAGTAACTCTGTAGTGAATTCCTCAACATTATTCACAGTTCTGGATATGTAGTATACAATATATTCAGTTATATTCCTAGTTCTGAATATGTAGTATACAATATATTCAGTCATATTCCTAGTTCTGAATATGTAGTATACAATATATTCAGTTATATTCCTAGTTCTGAATATGTAATATACAATATATTCAGTCATATTCCTAGTTCTGAATATGTAATATACAATATATTCAGTCATATTCCTAGTTCTGAATATCTATCACTACATCCTGTGTATTCAGTCCTATGTACAGTCTGTACACGTTGCTGAGAGACATTCCTGGATTGTTAATAAACCATACGGACTGCGTACCAAATTGCAGCCCATTCCGATTCACCTGCAGTGGTGGTGAGAGCAAGCCCTGTGGCCGGCAGTGGGAGAAGATGGAGCGAGACGATTCACCTATGTGGTGGTGAGAGCAAGCCCTGTGGCCGGCATTGGGAGAAGATGGAGCGAGACGATTCACCTATGTGGTGGTGAGAGCAAGCCCTGTGGCCGGCAGTGGGAGAAGATGGAGCGAGACGATTCACCTATGTGGTGGTGAGAGCAAGCCCTGTGGCCGGCAGTGGGAGAAGATGGAGCGAGACGATTCACCTATGTGGTGGTGAGAGCAAGCCCTGTGGCCGGCAGTGGGAGAAGATGGAGCGAGACGATTCACCTATGTGGTGGTGAGAGCAAGCCCTGTGGCCGGCATTGGGAGAAGATGGAGCGAGACGATTCACCTATGTGGTGGTGAGAGCAAGCCCTGTGGCCGGCAGTGGGAGAAGATGGAGCGAGACGATTCACCTATGTGGTGGTGAGAGCAAGCCCTGTGGCCGGCAGTGGGAGAAGATGGAGCGAGACGATTCACCTGCAGTGGTGGTGAGAGCAAGCCCTGTGGCCGGCAGTGGGAGAAGATGGAGCGAGACGATTCACCTATGTGGTGGTGAGAGCAAGCCCTGTGGCCGGCAGTGGGAGAAGATGGAGCGAGACGATTCACCTATGTGGTGGTGAGAGCAAGCCCTGTGGCCGGCAGTGGGAGAAGATGGAGCGAGACGATTCACCTATGTGGTGGTGAGAGCAAGCCCTGTGGCTGGCAGTGGGAGAAGATGGAGCGAGACGATTCACCTGCAGTAGTGGTGAGAGCAAGCCCTGTGGCCGGCAGTGGGAGAAGATGGAGCGAGACGATTCACCTATGTGGTGGTGAGAGCAAGCCCTGTGGCCGGCAGTGGGAGAAGATGGAGCGAGACGGAAGTGGGCCGACATTCTTCACATCTTCTCATCAATGAAACACTTGATCTCAATCAAATGTTTACTGACTCGGGGCAGAGAGTCGGCTGTTCTGTCCCTTGCCTTTTACCTGTCCTTTTCCCAGATGTTAACGACGGTGACGTTGCAGAGGACTTTATATCCAACAGCAAATTATTTTAAAGATTCATATCTCTTACTAACATTACAGCATTGTAACGTTTAGGCATTTAGTTCTTAATCATAACATCCGAGTTTAGTTTGAAATGTTTTAACATTTAAACATTCACACTCCAATACTGCACTAGTTTGGACCAGAGCCCTATGGACCCGGGTAAGGAGAAATGTACTGTACAGGGTATAGAGTGTCATTTGGTACTCAACCCATGTCTATACTGTAATGTAGGGAACAAGACCTAAGGTGGAAGGCCTAGTGCATGACATCATCTGACTGACTGTCTCTATCTGACTGACTGTCTCTATCTGACTGATTGTCTTTATCTGTCTGACTGTCATCATCTGAATGAGTGGCTTTATCTGACTGACTGTCTCTATCTGACTGATTGTCTTTATCTGTCTGACTGTCATGACTGACTGTCATGATCTGAATGAGTGGCTTTATCTGACTGACTGTCTCTATCTGACTGACTGTCTCTATCTGACTGATTGTCTTTATCTGTCTGACTGTCATCATCTGATAGAGTGGCTTTATCTGACTGACTGTCTCTATCTGACTGACTGTCTCTATCTGACTGATTGTCTTTATCTGTCTGACTGTCATTATCTGACTGACTGTCTCTATCTGACTGACTGTCTCTGACTGACTGTCTCTATCTGACTGATTGTCTTTATCTGTCTCACTGTCATTATCTGAATGAGTGGCTTTATCTGACTGACTGTCTCTGACTGACTGTCTCTATCTGACTGACTGTTGTTACCTGACTGACTGTCTTTATCTGACTGATTGCCTTCATCTGTCTGACTGTCGTTACCTGACTGACTGTCTCTATTTGACTGACTGTCACTATCTGAATGAGTGGCTTTATCTGACTGACTGTCTCTATCTGAATGACAGTCGTTACCTGACTGACTGTCTCTATCTGACTGACTGTCTCTATCTGACTGACTGTTGTTACCTGACTGACTGTCTCTATCTGACTGACTGTCTCTATCTGACTGACCGTCTCTATCTGACTGACTGTCATTATCTGAGTAGGTTGATTTATCTGAATGACTGTCTCTATCTGACTGACTGTCATTATCTGACTAACTGTCGTTATCTGAGTAGGTTGATTTATCTGACTGACTGTCTCTATCTGACTGACTGTCGTTATCTGACTGACTGTCTCTATCTGACTGACTGTCATTATCTGACTGACTGTCGTTATCTGACTGACTGACTGTCGTTATCTGAGTAGGTTGATCTATCTGACTGACTGTCGTTATCTGACTGACTGTCTCTATCTGACTGACTGTCGTTATCTGACTGACTGTCTTTATCTGAGTAGGTTGATCTATCTGACTGACTGTCTCTATCTGACTGACCGTCTCTATCTGAGTGACTGTCTCTATCTGAGTGACTGTCGTTATCTGAGTAGGTTGATCTATCTGACTGACTGTCGTTATCTGACTGACTGTCGTTATCTGAGTAGGTTGATCTATCTGACTGACTGTCGTTATCTGACTGACTGTCGTTATCTGAGTAGGTTGATCTATCTGACTGACTGTCGTTATCTGACTGACTGTCGTTATCTGAGTAGGTTGATCTATCTGACTGACTGCCGTTATCTGACTGACTGTCGTTATCTGAGTAGGTTGATCTATCTGACTGACTGTCTCTATCTGACTGACTGTCGTTATCTGAGTAGGTTGATCTATCTGACTGACTGTCGTTATCTGACTGACTGTCTCTATCTGACTGACTGTCGTTATCTGACTGACTGTCGTTATCTGACTGACTGTCGTTATCTGAGTAGGTTGATCTATCTGATTGACCGTCTCTATCTGACTGACCGTCTCTATCTGAGTGACTGTCATTATCTGAGTGACTGTCGTTATCTGACTGACTGTCTCTATCTGACTGACTGTTGTTATCTGAGTATGTTGATCTATCTGAATGAATGTCTCTATCTGACTGACTGTCATTATCTGACTGACTGTCGTTATCTGAGTAGGTTGATTTATCTGACTGACTGTCTCTATCTGACTGACTGTCTCTATCTGACTGACTGTCGTTATCTGACTGACTGTCGTTATCTGAGTAGGTTGATCTATCTGACTGACTGTCTCTATCTGACTGACCGTCTCTATCTGACTGACCATCTCTATCTGAGTGACTGTCGTTATCTGAGTGACTGTCGTTATCTAACTGACTGTCTCTATCTGACTGACTGTCGTTATCTGAGTAGGTTGATCTATCTGACTGACTGTCGTTATCTGACTGACTGTCGTTATCTGAGTAGGTTGATCTATCTGACTGACTGTCGTTATCTGACTGACTGTCGTTATCTGAGTAGGTTGATCTATCTGACTGACTGTCGTTATCTGACTGACTGCCGTTATCTGACTGACTGTCGTTATCTGAGTAGGTTGATCTATCTGACTGACTGTCTCTATCTGACTGACTGTCGTTATCTGACTGACTGTCTCTATCTGACTGACTGTCGTTATCTGAGTAGGTTGATCTATCTGACTGACTGTCGTTATCTGATTAGGTTGATCTATCTGACTGACTGTCGTTATCTGAGTAGGTTGATCTATCTGACTGACTGTCGTTATCTGACTGACTGTCGTTATCTGAGTAGGTTGATCTATCTGACTGACTGTCTCTATCTGACTGACTGTCGTTATCTGAGTAGGTTGATCTATCTGACTGACTGTCGTTATCTGACTGACTGTCGTTATCTGAGTAGGTTGATCTATCTGACTGACTGCCGTTATCTGACTGACTGTCGTTATCTGAGTAGGTTGATCTATCTGACTGACTGTCTCTATCTGACTGACTGTCGTTATCTGACTGACTGTCTCTATCTGACTGACTGTCGTTATCTGAGTAGGTTGATCTATCTGACTGACTGTCGTTATCTGAGTAGGTTGATCTATCTGACTGACTGTCGTTATCTGAGTAGGTTGATCTATCTGACTGACTGTCGTTATCTGAGTAGGTTGATCTATCTGACTGACTGTCGTTATCTGACTGACTGCCGTTATCTGACTGACTGTCGTTATCTGAGTAGGTTGATCTATCTGACTGACTGTCTCTATCTGACTGACTGTCGTTATCTGACTGACTGTCTCTATCTGACTGACTGTCGTTATCTGAGTAGGTTGATCTATCTGACTGACTGTCGTTATCTGAGTAGGTTGATCTATCTGACTGACTGTCGTTATCTGAGTAGGTTGATCTATCTGACTGACTGTCGTTATCTGAGTAGGTTGATCTATCTGACTGACTGTCGTTATCTGACTGACTGCCGTTATCTGACTGACTGTCGTTATCTGAGTAGGTTGATCTATCTAACTGACTGTCTCTATCTGACTGACTGTCGTTATCTGAGTAGTTTGATCTATCTGACTGACTGTCGTTATCTGACTGACTGTCGTTATCTGAGTAGGTTGATCTATCTGACTGACTGTGGTTATCTGACTGACTGTCGTTATCTGAGTAGGTTGATCTATCTGACTGACTGTCGTTATCTGACTGACTGTCGTTATCTGAGTAGGTTGATCTATCTGACTGACTGTCGTTATCTGACTGACTGCCGTTATCTGACTGACTGTCGTTATCTGAGTAGGTTGATCTATCTGACTGACTGTCTCTATCTGACTGACTGTCGTTATCTGACTGACTGTCTCTATCTGACTGACTGTCGTTATCTGAGTAGGTTGATCTATCTGACTGACTGTCGTTATCTGATTAGGTTGATCTATCTGACTGACTGTCGTTATCTGAGTAGGTTGATCTATCTGACTGACTGTTGTTATCTGAGTAGGTTGATCTATCTGACTGACTGTCGTTATCTGACTGACTGTCGTTATCTGAGTAGGTTGATCTATCTGACTGACTGTCTCTATCTGACTGAATGTCGTTATCTGAGTAGGTTGATCTATCTGACTGACTGTCGTTATCTGACTGACTGTCGTTATCTGAGTAGGTTGATCTATCTGACTGACTGTCGTTATCTGACTGACTGTCGTTATCTGAGTAGGTTGATCTATCTGACTGGCTGTCGTTATTTGACTGACTGCCGTTATCTGACTGACTGTCGTTATCTGAGTAGGTTGATCTATCTGACTGACTGTCTCTATCTGACTGACTGTCGTTATCTGACTGACTGTCTCTATCTGACTGACTGTCGTTATCTGAGTAGGTTGATCTATCTGACTGACTGTCTCTATCTGACTGACTGTCGTTATCTGAGTACGTTGATCTATCTGACTGACTGTCGTTATCTGACTGACTGTCGTTATCTGAGTAGGTTGATCTATCTGACTGACTGTCGTTATCTGACTGACTGTCGTTATCTGAGTAGGTTGATCTATCTGACTGGCTGTCGTTATTTGACTGACTGCCGTTATCTGACTGACTGTCGTTATCTGAGTAGGTTGATCTATCTGACTGACTGTCTCTATCTGACTGACTGTCGTTATCTGACTGACTGTCTCTATCTGACTGACTGTCGTTATCTGAGTAGGTTGATCTATCTGACTGACTGTCGTTATCTGAGTAGGTTGATCTATCTGACTGACTGTCGTTATCTGAGTAGGTTGATCTATCTGACTGACTGTCGTTATCTGAGTAGGTTGATCTATCTGACTGACTGTCGTTATCTGACTGACTGCCGTTATCTGACTGACTGTCGTTATCTGAGTAGGTTGATCTATCTGACTGACTGTCTCTATCTGACTGACTGTCGTTATCTGACTGACTGTCTCTATCTGACTGACTGTCGTTATCTGAGTAGGTTGATCTATCTGACTGACTGTCGTTATCTGAGTAGGTTGATCTATCTGACTGACTGTCGTTATCTGAGAGGTTGATCTATCTGACTGACTGTCGTTATCTGAGTAGGTTGATCTATCTGACTGACTGTCGTTATCTGACTGACTGCCGTTATCTGACTGACTGTCGTTATCTGAGTAGGTTGATCTATCTAACTGACTGTCTCTATCTGACTGACTGTCGTTATCTGAGTAGTTTGATCTATCTGACTGACTGTCGTTATCTGACTGACTGTCGTTATCTGAGTAGCTTGATCTATCTGACTGACTGTCGTTATCTGACTGACTGTCGTTATCTGAGTAGGTTGATCTATCTGACTGACTGTCTCTATCTGACTGACTGTCGTTATCTGAGTAGGTTGATTTATCTGAATGACTGTCTCTATCTGACTGACTGTCATTATCTGACTAACTGTCGTTATCTGAGTAGTTTGATTTATCTGACTGACTGTCTCTATCTGACTGACTGTCGTTATCTGACTGACTGTCTCTATCTGACTGACTGTCGTTATCTGAGTAGGTTGATCTATCTGACTGACTGTCGTTATCTGAGTAGGTTGATCTATCTGACTGACTGTCGTTATCTGAGTAGCTTGATCTATCTGACTGACTGTCGTTATCTGACTGACTGTCGTTATCTGAGTAGGTTGATCTATCTGACTGACTGTCTCTATCTGACTGACTGTCGTTATCTGAGTAGGTTGATCTATCTGACTGACTGTCTTTATCTGACTGACTGTCGTTATCTGAGTAGTTTGATCTATCTGACTGACTGTCGTTATCTGACTGACTGTCGTTATCTGAGTAGGTTGATCTATCTGACTGACTGTCTCTATCTGACTGACTGTCATTATCTGACTAACTGTCGTTATCTGAGTAGTTTGATTTATCTGACTGACTGTCTCTATCTGACTGACTGTCGTTATCTGACTGACTGTCTCTATCTGACTGACTGTCGTTATCTGAGTAGGTTGATCTATCTGACTGACTGTCGTTATCTGAGTAGGTTGATCTATCTGACTGACTGTCGTTATCTGACTGACTGTCGTTATCTGAGTAGGTTGATCTATCTGACTGACTGTCGTTATCTTACTGACTGTCGTTATCTGAGTAGGTTGATCTATCTGACTGGCTGTCGTTATTTGACTGACTGCCGTTATCTGACTGACTGTCGTTATCTGAGTAGGTTGATCTATCTGACTGACTGTCTCTATCTGACTGACTGTCGTTATCTGACTGACTGTCTCTATCTGACTGACTGTCGTTATCTGAGTAGGTTGATCTATCTGACTGACTGTCGTTATCTGAGTAGGTTGATCTATCTGACTGACTGTCGTTATCTGAGTAGGTTGATCTATCTGACTGACTGTCGTTATCTGAGTAGGTTGATCTATCTGACTGACTGTCATTATCTGACTGACTGCCGTTATCTGACTGACTGTCGTTATCTGAGTAGGTTGATCTATCTGACTGACTGTCTCTATCTGACTGACTGTCGTTATCTGACTGACTGTCTCTATCTGACTGACTGTCGTTATCTGAGTAGGTTGATCTATCTGACTGACTGTCGTTATCTGAGTAGGTTGATCTATCTGACTGACTGTCGTTATCTGAGTAGGTTGATCTATCTGACTGACTGTCGTTATCTGAGTAGGTTGATCTATCTGACTGACTGTCGTTATCTGACTGACTGCCGTTATCTGACTGACTGTCGTTATCTGAGTAGGTTGATCTATCTAACTGACTGTCTCTATCTGACTGACTGTCGTTATCTGAGTAGTTTGATCTATCTGACTGACTGTCGTTATCTGACTGACTGTCGTTATCTGAGTAGGTTGATCTATCTGACTGACTGTGGTTATCTGACTGACTGTCGTTATCTGAGTAGGTTGATCTATCTGACTGACTGTCGTTATCTGACTGACTGTCGTTATCTGAGTAGGTTGATCTATCTGACTGACTGTCGTTTTCTGACTGACTGCCGTTATCTGACTGACTGTCGTTATCTGAGTAGGTTGATCTATCTGACCGACTGTCTCTATCTGACTGACTGTCGTTATCTGACTGACTGTCTCTATCTGACTGACTGTCGTTATCTGAGTAGGTTGATCTATCTGACTGACTGTCGTTATCTGAGTAGGTTGATCTATCTGACTGACTGTCGTTATCTGAGTAGGTTGATCTATCTGACTGACTGTCGTTATCTGAGTAGCTTGATCTATCTGACTGACTGTCGTTATCTGACTGACTGTCGTTATCTGAGTAGGTTGATCTATCTGACTGACTGTCTCTATCTGACTGACTGTCGTTATCTGAGTAGGTTGATATATCTGACTGACTGTCGTTATCTGACTGACTGTCGTTATCTGAGTAGGTTGATCTATCTGACTGACTGTCGTTATCTGACTGACTGTCGTTATCTGAGTAGGTTGATCTATCTGACTGGCTGTCGTTATTTGACTGACTGCCGTTATCTGACTGACTGTCGTTATCTGAGTAGGTTGATCTATCTGACTGACTGTCTCTATCTGACTGACTGTCGTTATCTGACTGACTGTCTCTATCTGACTGACTGTCGTTATCTGAGTAGGTTGATCTATCTGACTGACTGTCTCTATCTGACTGACTGTCGTTATCTGAGTAGGTTGATCTATCTGACTGACTGTCGTTATCTGACTGACTGTCTCTATCTGACTGACTGTCGTTATCTGACTGACTGTCGTTATCTGAGTAGGTTGATCTATCTGACTGACTGCTTTGTTTACATGGTGTGATATAACACGATGTTAACATAAAAACACATGCACAAACTAGAGTGTGTCTTATCTTGTATTACTTCTTATTGTTGTTGCATTGTTCTGAACGTAAGCATTTGGTTGGACGGTGTATAACGTGTGCATTCCATACAAACAAACTTCACGAACGCACATACACACACACACACACACACACACACACACACACACACACACACAGAGAGAGAGAGAGAGAGAGAGAGAGTCTGTTACATACACACACACACACGCATACACGCATGCACGCACACACACACACACACACACAGAGAGAGAGAGTCTGTTACACAAACACACACACACACACAGAGAGAGAGAGTCTGTTACACACACACACACTCAGTCTCGTTATTATCATCAATGTCTCACATACAGCACATTGCCAGCGCAGAAAGGCTGAAGCGGTGGGGGGAAACAAAGAAGATCTCTAGTGAGTGTGAAAATCCCATTGGATGGTTTGTCCTCTGACTAATCAACTGTGCATTTCGGGGGTTCCTTATGTCTCCATTTTAGGACCACTATTGTTTTCATTATATATAGTTTTAGTGTTCTACACTGGAGACTGGTGTAGTGGTCTCTCTCTGTTCTATTCACACTGGAGACTGGTGTGGTGGTCTCTCTCTCTCTGTTCTATTCACACTGGAGACTGGTGTAGTGGTCTCTCTGTTCTATTCACACTGGAGACTGGTGCAGTGGTCTCTCTCTCTGTTCTATTCACACTGGAGACTGGTGTAGTGGTCTCTCTCTGTTCTATTCACACTGGAGACTGGTGCAGTGGTCTCTCTCTGTTCTATTCACACTGGAGACTGGTGCAGTGGTCTCTCTCTGTTCTATTCACACTGGAGACTGGTGTAGTGGTCTCTCTCTGTTGTATTCACACTGGAGACTGGTGTGGTGGTCTCTCTCTGTTCTATTCACACTGGAGACTGGTGTAGTGGTCACTCTCTGTTCTATTCACACTGGGGACTGGTGTAGTGGTCTCTCTCTCTGTTCTATTCACACTGGAGACTGGTGTAGTGGTCTCTCTCTCTCTGTTCTATTCACACTGGAGACTGGTGTAGTGGTCTCTCTCTCTCTGTTCTATTCACACTGGAGACTGGTGTAGTGGTCTCTCTCTGTTCTATTCACACTGGAGACTGGTGTAGTGGTCTCTCTCTCTCTGTTCTATTCACACTGGAGACTGGTGTAGTGGTCTCTCTCTGTTCTCTTCACACTGGAGACTGGTGTAGTGGTCTCTCTCTGTTCTATTCACACTGGAGACTGGTGCAGTGGTCTCTCTCTCTCTGTTCTATTCACACTGGAGACTGGTGTAGTGGTCTCTCTCTGTTCTATTCACACTGGAGACTGGTGTAGTGGTCCCTCTCTCTCTGTTCTATTCACACTGGAGACTGGTGCAGTGGTCTCTCTGTTCTATTCACACTGGAGACTGGTGTAGTGGTCTCTCTCTCTCTGTTCTATTCACACTGGAGACTCCCGGCTTCTCTTCTCTATACAGTAACGAGGGAGACTGTGAGCTGGAGTGGTTCATATTGTCTTACTTGAATGGGTTTGTATAGGGAGGATATGATGGTCCATCTGGTCAGACTTCCTCTCCTCTTCTCTTCCTCTCCTCCTCTCCTCTCTTCCTCACTTCCTCTCTTCCTCTCCTCCTCACTTCCTCTCCTCCTCTCTTCCTATCCTCCTCACTTCCTCTCCTCCTCTCTTACTCTCTTCCTCACTTCCTCTCTTCCTCTCCTCCTCACTTCCTCTCCTCCTCTCTTCCTATCCTCCTCACTTCCTCTCCTCCTCTCTTACTCTCCTCCTCACTTCCTCCCTTCCTCACTTCCTCTCCTCCTCCCTTCCTCTCTTCCTCTCCTCCTCTCCACCTCTCTTCCTCTCCTCCTCTCTTCTTCTCCTCCTCTCTTCCTCACTTCCTCTCTTCTTCTCCTCCTACCTTCCTCTCCTCCCCACTTCCTCTCCTCCTCTCTTCCTCTCTTCCTCCCCTCCTAACTTCCTCTCCTCCTCACTTCCACTCCTCCTCACTTCCACTCTTCCTCTCCTCCTCACTTCCTCTCTTTCTCACTTCCTCTCTTCCTCTCCTCCTCACTTCCTCTCCTCCTCACTTCCTCTCTTCCTCTCCACCTCTTTTCCTCTCTTTCTCTCCTCCTCTTCTCTTCTCCACCTCTCTTCCTCACTTCCTATCCTCCCCACTTCCTCTCCTCCTCTCTTCCTCTCTTCCTCCCCTCCTAACTTCCTCCCATCCTAACTTCCTCTCCTCCTCACTTCCACTCCTCCTCACTTCCACTCTTCCTCTCCTCCTCACTTCCTCTCTTTCTCACTTCCTCTCTTCCTCTCCTCCTCACTTCCTCTCTTTCTCACTTCCTCTCTTCCTCTCCTCCTCACTTTCTGTCCTCCTCACTTCCTCTCTTCCTCTCCACCTCTCTTCATCTCCTCCTCACTTTATCTCCACCTCTCCTCCTCTCCTCCTCACTTCGTCTCCTCCTCTCCACCTCTCTTCCTCTCTTCCTCTCTTCCTCTCCTCCTCTCTTCCTCACACATTGAATAGAGACTTGGCTGGAGTGACTGTGGATTATACATTGTCTTGCCTGGATGGCTTTGAATAGGGAGCATACTGTATGTTCAGAGTCATGGATGAAGTGTAGCCATGCTTTAATAGAATCTACAAGGACTCATCACATAACATGTAGTCTCTTGTGACAGAGAAATGAGTAGCTGGCCAGCGTACACTCAAAATGTGTTTTTTGTTGATGAGATTTCATGCCATTCTATCAATGCAGTGTGGCGGATTGGTTTTTAGCAAGACAGGTATTTGAGCAAGTCAAAGGTGCTAGCATACTGTTGTATTGCCAGCTGGCTGAGCCATCTAGGGAATCAGGGAATCAAAGCATTGACAGCCTCCTCATGGATTTGAAAGGAATTGACTGGGGTAGAATACATGGTGGAAACTCTATCCAGCCCATGCCTACGCCAGCCCACTGAGGGGGAATGAACAAGTGGTCACTTCAGGGAGCAGGGTAGATCATTGTTAGGCAGCCCAGGTCTACAGAATCTCAGTTGGACTTCACATTATCTGACAGGGGGATGGATGAACAGCATTAAGTGACTAACCATTCACACTGCATCACTGACAGCATTTCTCAAAAGGGACAGAACACAAGCGCTTGAATTATAATGTTGCTCCTCTGTTGAGAGTTCAGCATTCGAATGTTGCTCCTCTGTTGAGAGTTCAGCATTAGAATGTTGCTCCTCTGTTGAGAGTTCAGCATTAGAATGTTGCTCCTCTGTTGAGAGTTCCGCATTAGAATGTTGCTCCTCTGTTGAGAGTTCCGCATTAGAATGTTGCTCCTCTGTTGAGAGTTCCGCATTAGAATGTTGCTCCTCTGTTGAGAGTTCCGCATTAGAATGTTGCTCCTCTGTTGAGAGTTCCGCATTAGAATGTTGCTCTTCTGTGAGAGTTCAGCATTAGAATGTTGCTCCTCTGTTGAGATTTCCTCATTAGAATGCTGCTCCTCTGTTGAGAGTTCAGCATTAGAATGTTGCTCCTCTGTTGAGATTTCCTCATTAGAATGCTGCTCCTCTGTTGAGAGTTCAACATTAGAATGTTACTCCTCTGTTGAGAGTTCAGCATTAGATTGTTGCTCCTCTATCCTATCCGCAGGGGGTACCTGGCCTATCCACAGGGGGTACCTGGCCTATCCACAGGGGGTACCTGGCCTATCCACAGGGGGTACCTGGCATATCTACAGGGGGTACCTGGCCTATCTACAGGGGGTACCTGGCCTATCTACAGGGGGTACCTGGCCTATCTACAGGGGGTACCTGGGAAGATTACTTCTTCTGACTGCAGTTGTTGTATTTTTCCACCACCACCACCAGCCGTGTGTGTGTTTGTGTGTGTGTGTGTGTGTGTGTGTGTGTGTGTGTGTGTGTGTATGTGTGTGTATGTGTGTGTGTTTGTGTGTGTGTGTGTGTGTTTGTGTGTAGGTGTGTGTGTGTGTTTGTAGGTGTGTGTGTGTAGGTGTGTGACCTAATTCTGTCTGCTGTATCAGTGTGAGGTCAGTAGCATCTGTTCATTGTTAGAGTTTTCAGTGTTGCTTTCCACAGCTCACTAGAGACACAGGTTTCCCAAATGCTACCCTATTCCTTTTATAGTGCACTACTTTTGACCAGGGCCCAGAGGGGGAATAGTGAGCCAATTGGGACACAGCCGGTGACATGGTCTGATAGCCGGTCACTCACAATGCGGGGATGTTACGGTTAATTTGTGTCAGGGCATTAACAATTACAAGGCAATAACATATACAGTACACACACTCAGGGCAATAACACATACAGTACACACACTCAGGGCAATAACACATACAGTACACACACTCAGGGCAATAACACATACAGTACACACACTCAGGGCAATAACACACACAGTACACACACTCAGGGCAATAACACATACAGTACACACACTCAGGGCAATAACACATACAGTACACACACTCAGGGCAATAACACATACAGTGCACACACTCAGGGCAATAACACACACAGTACACACACTCAGGGCAATAACACATACAGTACACACACTCAGGGCAATAACACATACAGTGCACACACTCAGGGCAATAACACATACAGTACACACACTCAGGGCAATAACACACACAGTACACACACTCAGGGCAATAACACATACAGTACACACACTCAGGGCAATAACACACACAGTACACACACTCAGGGCAATAACACACACAGTACACACACTCAGGGCAATAACACATACAGTGCACACACTCAGGGCAATAACACACACAGTACACACACTCAGGGCAATAACACATACAGTACACACACTCAGGGCAATAACACATACAGTACACACACTCAGGGCAATAACACATACAGTGCACACACTCAGGGCAATAACACATACAGTACACACACTCAGGGCAATAACACACACAGTACACACACTCAGGGCAATAACACATACAGTACACACACTCAGGGCAATAACACACACAGTACACACACTCAGGGCAATAACACACACAGTACACACACTCAGGGCAATAACACATACAGTGCACACACTCAGGGCAATAACACACACAGTACACACACTCAGGGCAATAACACATACAGTACACACACTCAGGGCAATAACACACACAGTACACACACTCAGGGCAATAACACACACAGTACACACACTCAGGGCAATAACACACACAGTACACACACTCAGGGCAATAACACACACAGTACACACACTCAGGGCAATAACACATACAGTGCCTTCAGAAAGTATTCATACCCCTTGACCTATTCCACATTTTGTTTGTTACAGCCTGAATTCAAAATGAGGTAAATGTATTTATTATCTCACCCATCTCCAATACACAATACCCCATAATGACAAAGTCAAAACATACTTTTAGACATGTTTTAAGATGTATTGAATCTGAAATACAGAAATATCAAATTTGCATAACTATTCACACCCCTGAGTCAATACTTTGTAGAAGCACCTTTGGCAGCAATTACAGCTTTGAGTCGTGTTGGGTATGTCTGTATCAGCTTTGAGTCGTCTTGGGTATGTCTGTATCAGCTTTGAGTCGTCTTGGGTATGTCTGTATCAGCTTTGAGTCGTCTTGGGTATGTCTGTATCAGCTTTGAGTCGTGTTGGGTATGTCTGTATCAGCTTTGAGTCGTCTTGGGTATGTCTGTATCAGCTTTGAGTCGTCTTGGGTATGTCTGTATCAGCTTTGAGTCATCTGGGGTATATCTGTATCAGCTTTAATTCGTCTGGGGTATATCTGCATCAGCTTTGCAAAGCTTTGGGGATTTTCTCATATTCTTCATGGCAGCTTTTAAGTTAGATGGGCATCGGCGGTGAACAGAAATCTTCAAATCTTTCCACAGATTTGCATTGGGATTGTAGTTTGGTGCACTACTTTGGCTGGGCTACTCAAGGACTTTCAAATTCTTGTTCTGGCTTTATGCTTGGGGTCATTGTCCTGTTGGAAAGTAAATCTTCGCCCTAGTCTAAGGTCGTTTGCAATCTGAAGAAGATTCTCATCAAGGATGCCCGGTTGCTCAGTTTGTTCAGAAGGCCAGCTCTGGGCAGAGTCTGGATAGTTCCATATTTTTCCATTTCCCAAGAATGATGGAGACCACTTGTCATGCCCTGGTCTTAGTATTTTGTGTTTTCTATATTTATTTGGTCAGGCCAGGGTGTGACATGGGTTTATTTTGTGTTGTGTTTATGTATGGGGGTTTTTCGTAGGTTTTGGGATTGTGGCTTAGTGGGGTTTTCTAGCAAAGTCTATGGTTACCTGAGGTGGTTCTCAATCAGAGGCAGGTGATTCTCGTTGTCTCTGATTGGGAACCATATTTAGGCAGCCATATTCTTTGAGTGTTTCGTGGGTGATTGTTCCTGTCTCTGTGTTAGTTGTCACAAGATAGGCTGTATAGGTTTTCGCGTTACGTTTGTTGTTTTGTATTGTTCGTTTGTTCTTCTTTATTAAAGAACATGAGTAACCACCACGCTGCATTTTGGTCCGCTCCTCTTTCTACAGACGAACGCTGTTACACCACTGTGCTCTTGAAAACGTTTTATATTCTAGAAATTGTTTCATACCCTTCCCCAGATATGTTTTACCCTTCCCCAGATATATGCCTCATCACAATTCTGTCTCTGAGATCTATTGACAGTTCCTTAGACTTCAGGGTATAGGTTCTGCTCTGACATGCCCTGTCAACTGTGGGACCTTATATAGACAGGTGTGTTTACTTTTTAAATCGTGTCCAAACAACTGAATTGGCCACAGGTGGACTAGAATCAAGGCCTAGACTTTACTCCTGTTTGGAATTGAGAGGGTATTATATGAATCAAGGCCTGGACTTTACTCCTGTTTGGAGTAGAGAGGGTATTACATGAATCAAGGCCTGGACTTTACTCCTGTTTGGA
This sequence comes from Oncorhynchus tshawytscha, assembly GCF_018296145.1. Classification (NCBI taxonomy): domain Eukaryota; kingdom Metazoa; phylum Chordata; class Actinopteri; order Salmoniformes; family Salmonidae; genus Oncorhynchus; species Oncorhynchus tshawytscha. The sequence goes on from NC_056435.1 coordinate 68,561,622, forward strand.
ATGGAGAGGATATTACATGAATCAAGGCCTGGACTTTACTCCTGTTTGGAATGGAGAGGATATTACATGAATCAAGGCCTGGACTTTACTCCTGTTTGGAATAGAGAGGGTATTACATGAATCAAGGCCTGGACTTTACTCCTGTTTGGAATGGAGAGGATATTACATGAATCAAGGCCTGGACTTTACTCCTTTTTGGAATGGAGAGGGTATTACATGAATCAAGGCCTGGACTTTATTCCTGCTTGGAATGGAGAGGGTATTACATGAATCAAGGCCTGGACTTTACTCCTGTTTGGAATGGAGAGGATATTACATGAATCAAGGCCTGGACTTTACTCCTGTTTGGAATGGAGAGGGTATTACATGAATCAAGGCCTGGACTTCACTCCTGTTTGGAATGGAGAGGATATTACATGAATCAAGGCCTGGACTTTACTCCTGTTTGGAATAGAGAGGGTATTACATGAATCAAGGCCTGGACTTTACTCCTGTTTGGAATAGAGAGGGTATTACATGAATCAAGGCCTGGACTTTACTCCTGTTTGGAATGGAGAGGATATTACATGAATCAAGGCCTGGACTTTACTCCTTTTTGGAATGGAGAGGGTATTACATGAATCAAGGCCTGGACTTTATTCCTGCTTGGAATGGAGAGAAAGCAGTACATTTCTCTCAGTGACCACAAACATCAGTGACACTACTTCTTATCCTCCCATCTGTTAACATGGAAACAATATAGGGTCACATGTACAGTTGAAGTTGGAAGTTTACATACACTTTAGCCAATTTACATTTAAATTCAGTTTTTCACAATTCCTGACATTTAATCCTAGTAAAAATTCCCTGTCTTAGGTCAGTTAGGATCTCCACTTTATTTTAAGAATGTGAAATGTCCGAATAATAGTAGAGAGAATGATTTACTTTCATCAAATTCCCATACACTCAACTAGTATTTGGCAGCATTGCCTTTAAATTGTTTAACTTAGGTCAAACGTTATGGGTAGCCTTCCACAAACTTCACACTGTAAGTTGGGTGAATTTTGGCCATTTCCTCCTGACGGAGCTGGTGTAACTGAATCAGGTCTGTAGGTCTCCTTGCTCGCACACACTTTTTCAGTTCTGCCCACAAATTTTCTATAGGATTGAGGTCAGGGCTTTGTGATGGCCACTCCAATACCTTGACTTTGTTGTCCTTAGCCTTTTTGCCACAACTTTGGAAGTATGCTTGGGGTCATTGTCCATTTGGAAGACCCATTTGTGACCAAGCTTTGGCTTCCTGACTGATGTCTTGAGATGTTGCTTCAATATATCCACATAATTTTCCTTCCAAATGAAGTCATCTATTTTGTGAAGTGCACCAGTCCCTCCTGCAGCAAAGCACCCCACAACATGATGCTGCCTCCCCCGTGCTTCACGGTTGGGAGGGTGTTCTTCGGCTTGCAAGCCTCCCCCTTTTTCCTCCAAACATAACGATGGTCATTATGACCAAACAGTTCTATTTTTGTTTCATCAGACCAGAGGACATTTCTCCAAAATGTATGATCTTTGTCTCCATGTGCAGTTGCAAAAGTCTGGCTTTTTTATGCTGGTTTTAGAGCAGTGTCTTCTTCCTTGCTGAGCGGCCTTTCAGGTAATGTTGATATAGGACTCATTTGGCTGTGGCTACAGATACTATTGTACCTGTTTCCTCCAGCATCTTCACAAGGTCCTTTACTGTTGTTCTGGGATTGATTTGCACTTCTCGCACCACTGTACGTTCATCTCTAGGAGACAGAAAGCATCTCCTTCCTTGGCGGTATGATGGCTGCGTAATCCCATGGTGTTTATACTTGCGTACTATTGTTTGTACAGATGAACGTGGTACCTTCAGGTGTTTGGAAATTGCTCCCAAGGATGAACCAGACTTGTGGAGGTCTACAATTGTTTTTCTAAAGTCATAGCTGATTTCTTTTGATATTCCCATGATGTCAAGCAAAGAGGCACTGAGTTTGAAGGTTGGCCTTGAAATACATCTACAGGTACACCTCCAATTGACTCAAATTATGTCAATTAGCCTATTAGAAGCTTCTAAAGCCATGACATAATTTTCTGGAATTTTCCAAGCTGTTTAATGGCACAGTCAACTTAGTGTATGTTAGCTTCTAACCAACTGGAATTATGACACAGTGAATTATAAGTGAATTAATCTGTATGTATACAATTTTTGGAAAAATTACTTGTGTCATGCACAAAGTAGATGTCCTAACCAACTTGCCAAAACTATAATTTGTTAACAAAACATTTGTGGATTGGTTGAAAAATGGGTTTTAATGACTCCAACCTAAGTTTATGTAAACTTCTGACTTCAGCTGTAGCCCTGGTTCAGAGACAGGGAGGTGACACAACTTTCATAGGCTGTATTTTGGTTGAAAGGTTTGATAGGCTGTCTATTGGAGAGGGCGTGAACCTACTTCGGTACTATCTAGCTCTTTTTTAAAGGTTTGATAGGCTTTCTGAACAGGGGAGGAACCTGCTTCGGTATAGGCTATCTATCTTTTATATAAAACTTTTGATAAGCTCGTGGAGCTGGGTGGCCTACTTATCTGCTGTATTCTGTCATCTGTTGTTTGAAATTAGCTGACAAGAGCACTGTCTCTCTTCCGCTCAGGAAGGGAAGTGACTCTTTCTCATCTGCCGCCATCCCCTGATTGGATAATCTCCTCATTTTGTAACCTAATCAATGCGAAGCGTCTGGCAGCAGATTCTGTCTTATTAGTGACGGGATGGAAGCCCTTATCATATTAAGACTCTTTGCATATTCACATTGTGAAATGATGATTGCATTTCTAGCACATTTAACCCTCAGGAAACAAATCTCTCTCTTTTTTTCTCTCATCTCTATCTCTCACGGTCTGTCTCTCTCTCTCTGTCTATTTCTCTCTCTCTCTCAAACTGTCTGTCTATTTCTCTCTCTCTCTCTCTCTCTTTCTCTCTCTCTCGCTCTCTCACACTGTCTGTCTATTTCTCTCTCTCTCTCTTTCTCTCTCTCTCTCTCTCGCTCTCTCTCTCTCTCAAACTGTCTGTCTATTTCTCTCTATCTCTCTCTCTCCTTCTGTCACTCTCTTCTTTCAATTCAATTCAATTTATTTCAATTCAATTCAAGGGCTTTATTGGCATGGGAAACATGTGTTAACATTGCCAAAGCAGGTGAGGTAGATAATATACAAAAGTGAAATAAACAATAAAAATTAACAGTAAACATTACACATACAGAAGTTTCAAAACAATAAAGACATTACAAATGTCATATTATATACATATACAATGTTGTAACAATGTACAAATGGTTAAAGTACACAAGGGAAAATAAATAAGAATAAATATGGGTTGTATTTATAATGATGTTTGTTCTTCACTGGTTGCCCTTTTCTTGTGGCAACAGGTCACACATCTTGTTGCTGTGATGGCACACTGTGGAATTTCACCCAGTAGATATGGGAGTTTATCAAAATTGGGTTTATTTTTGAATTCTTTGTGGATCTGTGTAATCTGAGGGAAATATGTGTCTCTAATATGGTCATACATTGAGCAGGAGGTTAGGAAGTGCAGCTCTCAATCTCTCTTTATCTCTCTCTCGCTCTCTCTCTCTTTATATCTCTGGCTCTATCTCTCTTTATATCTCTGTCTCTATCTCTCTTTATCTCTCTATATCTCTTTCTTTATCTGTTTTTATCTCTTCCGCTCTCTCTATATCTCTCTTTATCTCTCTCTCTCTCTCTTTATCTATCTCTCTCTTTATCTCTCTCTCTTTATCTCTCTCTCTCTCTCACTCTCTTTATATCTCTCTCTCTCTCTTTATCTCTCTCTCTCTCTCTCTCTATATATATATATATATATATATATCTTTCTCTCTCTGTCTCTCTCACTCTCTCCCTCTCTCTCTCTCTCTCTCTCTCTCTCTGTTTCCGGTGTCTTTTTCTGTCACCCCCTCACACCCTCTCGTTCTCCATATGCTAGTTCCAGTTGGCTACAGAAGCGTTAGTGTACCTCCTGCTCTGTATCTTACCCCCTCACACCCTTTCGTTCTCCATATGCTAGTTCCAGTTGGCTACAGAAGCGTTAGTGTACCTCCTGCTCTGTATCTTACCCCTCTCACACTTCAATTATTCACTGTGTTCTTAATCTAAGCCTCTAAATAGTTAATCAGTCGCTGAGCTGAGAGAGCTGAGGGCTGAAGTTCCTGGGTACAGGACACATACACACTGCTCAGCTCCTCTTGGCCCAGTGTGCTTCTCCCCTCCTCTCCTCTCCGCTCCACTCCTCTCCTCCACTCCCCTTCCTTCTGGGGGTGAGGCTGGTGAGGGAAGGTTAGAGGGATGAGAGAGGGATGGAGAGAGCGAGAGTAAAAGAGAAAGCGAGAGAGAGCGAGAGACAGAGACACTGAGAGGAAAAGACAGACAGAGAGAGAGAGAGGCTGGGAAACTGTCTCCTTTGCCAGCTCTGAGACATCAGACGAACAGTCAAACCAAATGGCAATAATCGGTTTTGAGCCAGCAATGTTTTTCCCCTCTTCATTTCTCCGTCAATACTCCATATTACGTCACGAAATTTGGCACACCAGTTGAGAATTAAATTCTCTAAATAGTCAGCAGATGGCACCGGGATCTGCTCACTAGTTTTCTTGCTGGAAGGATGGATCGATATTTAGCATTCTCCAGTAAAGAATCTTTAAGAAGAAATTACACTAAAGGAAGATGACGTATCATAAGTGTCCATTTGAATATCCGAGAAAGGTGTTGTTGACGTAATTCAAAACTACATTTTCCACAAGGCTCGAGCCAGACTGCATGTTTGGGTATGGATGTGGGTACGAGCCACAGTAGCCAGTCATAATGGGTTCAGATTGTCCTCAATGGAATTCTATCCATTCTATGTTCAGGGCTGTGACGTCATTCTCATCTAGCTAGCTAGCTATCTTGTTACATAATGCATATTCCCTGACAGAATTGACGCTCAATATATTATATATTTTTTAATATTCGCCATTGAAATCAAGACAGAATGCTTTAACATTTTATAGTTCTGTTAGCTTAAGTTCTGTAGCTATCAAGCAAGCTAACATTTAGCTTGAGAGCTCCAGACTTAAACGTTCTACCCAAGAGACCAACAATTAAAGCCATAATGTTATGGACGGATCGAAATTTACAGAATGGTTATCTGGAAGAAAATGGTGGAAGGTCATGCTTTTTCAATTTCAGTCAAGGGAGGGTTAATTTTAAAAATCTAATATAATCCAGGGGAATGTCATGTTATTTGTAATTTATTACATTTCAATATTTTTCTGTAACAGTTTTCTTCTGGGGAAAGTGATGCAGCGTGGTTAGTTTTGTGCATCTTTAATAAAGATGAAAGTACAACAATCTACAAAACAAGAAACGTGAAAAAAACCAAAACAGTCCTATCTGGTGCCACAAACACAAAGACAGGAACAATCACCCACAAGAGACCTAAAGAATATGGCTTGCCTAAATATGGTTCCCAATCAGAGACAACGATAAACACCTGCCTCTGATTGAGAACCACTCTAGGCAACCATAGACTTACCTAGAGTACTACTCTAACCACAATCCCATAACTACAAACAACCCCAGACAAAACAAACCACATAAATCCCCATGTCACACCCTGGCCTCACCAAAATACTAACGAAAACACAGAATACTAAGGCCAGGGCGTGACATTTTCTGTGTTTTAGAATTAGTTGCTTATTAGGCTATATATGGATGTGTGCCCGATGCCACACCTCATCTCTGAATCTCTGCTGGGCGCACAATACCAATAGCCTATAGGCTATTTTGTGTAGTCTCAATCAAATGATCCATAGCCCATAGGCTCTGACTTAGAATACGTGGACAACTACAAATACCTGGGTGTCTGGTTAGACTGTAAACTCTCCTTCCAGACTCACATTAAGCATCTCCAATCCAAAATTAAATCCAAAATTAAATCTAGAATCGGCTTCCTATATCGCAACAAAGCATCCTTTACTCATGCTGCCAAACATACCCTCGTAAAACAGGTTATCTACAAGTCTCTGCTAGGTAAAGCCCCGCCCTATCTCAGCTCGCTGGTCACCATAGCAGCACCCACTCGTAGCACACACTCCAGCAGGTATATCTCACTGGTCACCCCCAAAGCCAATTCCTCCTTTGGTCGCCTTTCCATCCAGTTCTCTGCTGCCACTGACTGGAACGAACTGCAAAAATCACTGAAGCTGGAGATTCCCATCTCCCTCACTAGCTTTAAGAACCAGCTGTCAGAGCAGCTCACAGATCACTGCACCTGTTCTTAGCCCGTCTGTATACAGCCCATCTATCTACCTCATTCCCATACTGTATTTATTTATTTTGCTCCTTTTGCACCACAGTATCTCTACTTGCACATCCATCTTTTGCACATCTACCATTCCAGTGTTTAATTTCCATATTGTAATTACTTTGCCACTATGGCCTGTTTATAGCTTTAGCCTGTTGCGACGAGCAATCCCGTATCTGGGATCGTAATTATAGCCTCAAGCTCATTACCATAACGCAACGTTAACTATTCATGAAAATCGCAAATGAAATGAAATAAATATATTGCCTCTCAAGCTTAGCCTTTTGTTAACAACACTGTCATCTCAGATTTTCCAAATATGCTTTTCAACCATAGCAAAACAAGCATCTGTGTAAGAGTATTGATAGCTAGCATAGCATTAAGCCTAGCATTCAGCAGGCAACATTTTCACAAAAACAAGAAAAGCATTCAAATAAAATCATTTACCTTTGAAGAACTTCGGATGTTTTCAATGAGGAGACTCAGTTAGATAGCAAGTTTTTCCAAAAATATTATTTGTGTAGGAGAAATCGCTCCGTTTTGTTCATCACGTTTGGCTGAGAAAAACCCCCGAAAATTCAGTCATTAAAACGGCGAACTTTTTTCCAAATTAACTCCATAATATCAACAGAAACATGGCAAAGGTTGTTTAGAATCAATCCTAAAGGTGTTTTTCATATATCTATTCGATGATAAGTCATTGGTGGCCGTTTGGTTTCTCCTCTGAATCACATGGGAAAATACATGCAGATGGAGATTACGCACCAATTTCGACGGAGGACACCAGGCGGACACCTGGTAAATGTAGTCTCTTATGGTCAATCTTCCAATGATATGCCTACAAATACGTCACAATGCTGCAGACACCTTGGGGAAACGACAGAAAGTGTAGGCTCGTTCCTGGCGCATTCACAGCCATATAAGGAGACATTCGAAAACAGCGCCTCAAAAATCTGGCTCACTTCCTGTTTGAAGTTTCATCTTGGTTTCGCCTGTAGCATTAGTTCTGTGGCACTCACAGACAATATCTTTGCAGTTTTGGAAACGTCAGAGTGTTTTCTTTCCAAAGCTGTCAATTATATGCATAGTCGAGCATCTTTTCGTGACAAAATATCTAGTTTAAAATGGGAACGTTTTTTTATCCATAAATTAATAGAGCGCCCCCTATATCCAAGAAGTTAACTCCCTTATTTGACCTTATTTGCACTCACTGTATATAGACTTTGTTTTCTTTTTTCTTACTGTATTATTGACTGTATGTTTTGTTCATTCCATGTGTAACTCTGTGTTGTTGTATGTGTCGAACTGCTATGCTTTATCTTGGCCAGGTCGCAGGTGAAAATGAGAACTGCCGGTTGGTCAGCGCATGCTCGGAGTACACATCCTGGTAATCTGTCTTGCACCGCGGCCTTGTGAATGTTGATGTGTTTAAAGTTCTTACTCACATCGGCTGGGAAGAGCGTGATCACACAGTCTTCCGGAACAGCTGGTGCTCTCATGCATGTTTCAGTGTTATTTGCCTCAAAGCGAGCATAGAAGTAATTTAGCTCATCTGGTAGGCTCGTGCTACTGGGCAGCTCTCAAATGTGCTTCCGTTTGTAGTCTGTAATGGTATGCAAGCCCTGCCACATCCGACGAGCGTCAGAGACGGTCGGTGAAGTACGATTCGATCTTAGTCCTGTATTGATGCTTTGCCTGTTTGATGGTTCTTCGGAGGGCATAGTGGGATTTCTTATAAGCTTCCGGGTTAGAGTCCCGCTCCTTGAAAGTGGCAGTGCGGATGTTGTCTGTAATACATGGCTTCCGATTGATGCAATTGTTGATGAAGCCAATGACTGATGTGGTGCACTGCTCAATGCCATCGGAGGAATCCCGGAACATATTCTTGTCTGTGCTAGCAAAACAGTCCTGTAGATTAGCATCTGCTTCATCTGACCACTTTTTTATTGATATAGTCACTGGTGCTTCCTGCTTAAATTTTTGCTTGTCAGCAGGAATCAGGAGGATAGAATTATGGCCAGATTTGCCAAATGGAGGGCGAGGGATAGCACCGTGTGTGGAGTAAAGTTGGTCCAGATTTTTCCCCCTCTGGTTGCACATTTAACATGCTGATAGAAATTTGGTACAATGTATTTAAGTTTCCCTGCATTATAGTCCCTGGCTACTAGGAGTAGGACCAGGGACTATAATGCAGGGAAACTTAAATCCTCTGGGTGAGCATTTTCTTGTTTGCTTATGGCGGAATACAGCTCATTCAATGCTGTCTTAGTGCCAGCCTCTGACTGTGGTGTTATGAAAACAGCTACGCAAAAAACAGATGAAAACTCTAGACAGACAGACAGACAGACAGACAGACAGACAGACAGACAGACAGACAGACAGACAGACAGACAGACAGACAGACAGACAGACAGACAGACAGACAGACAGACAGATAGATAGATAGATAGATAGATAGATAGATAGATAGATAGATAGATAGATAGATAGATAGATAGATAGATAGATAGATAGATAGATAGATAGATAGATAGATAGATAGATAGATAGATAGATAGATAGATAGATAGATAGATAGATAGATAGATAGTCTGGTCTACAGCTTATCATGAGATACTCTACCTCAGACAAGCAACAGCTCGAGACTTCCTTAGATATCGTGCACTAGCTGTTATTTACAAAAATACATAGTCCACCTCCCCTTGTCTTACCAGCCGCCACTGTTCTATCCTGCCGTACAGCGTATAACCAGCCAGCTGTATGTTGATATTGTGGTTGTTCAGCCACGACTGAAGCATAAGATGTTACAGTTTTCAATGTCCCGTTGGTAGTTTAATCTTCCGCGTAGGTCATCTATTTTATTCTCAAATACTGCATGTTAGCTAGTGGAATGGAATGAAGTGGTTAATTATAACCAGCCAGCTGAATGTTGATATTGTCGTTGTTCAGGTTAATTAGATCGCCAACAAAATTTCAGAAGGCAGCCTTCTGGACCCTTTTTCTCTACCTCCTCTTCAAGCGTATCACGGGGGTCTGGGCCTGTTCCCATGAAAGCAGTACATCATTCGTGTCGGGCTAGTCAGACTCGTTAAAACCTGTTATGGATCATGCGCATTTTCGCAGCTTTTTGTTAAAAATCGCGCAACATTTCAGCGTCCTGCTACTCATGCCAGGAATATAGTATATGCATATGATTAGTATGTGTGGATAGAAAACACTCTGACTTTTCTTAAACTGGTTAAATCACGGCTGTGACTATAACAGAACGTGCGTTTCATCGAAAAGCGCAGGAAAATCTGATCACTGAAAACTGGAAAATATATCAATGCGCCAGTTAAATGTATTGTTGATGGGAAACCAAATTACATGAAGCCGAGATTGCAATTCCTACAGCTTCAACACGATGTCACCAGTCTTGTCAATTGCCTAGGCTTTGTTTCTTGGTCAAACGAACAAGAGACAGCCCATTTCTTCCGGTCTCCGACCGGATGTTTTGGAGTAGAAATTTCTGAACATGATTTGAAGACGTGAAGCTATTGAATATACATCGCCCCGTGATCAATTTGATAGATTATTAACGTTTACTAATACCTAAAGTTGCATTACAAAAGTATTTCGAAGTGTTTTGTGAAAGTTTATCGTCGACTTTTTTAATTTAAAAAAATGACGTTGCGTTATAAAACACAGTTTTTTCCTTGATCACACAGTCTTCATAGATCGATATCTAGGCTATATATGGACCGATTTAATCGAAAAAAAGACCCAATAGTGATGTTTATGGGACATCTAGGAGTGCCAACAAAGAAGCTAGTCAAAGGTAATGAATGTTTTATATTTTATTTCTGCGTTTTGGGTAGCGCCGGCTACCGCAAAATCTGTTGTTTTGTTGACGGTCTGGTATTCTGGGGGGTGCATGCTATCAGATAATAGCTTCTCATGCTTTCGCCGAAAAGCATTTTACAAATCTGACTTGGTGGCTAGATTCACAACAAGTGTAGCTTTAATTCAGTACCTTGCATGTGTGTTTTAATGAAAGTTTGAGTTTTATCGAAAACTATAGGTGGCGCTCTAAACTTTCCGCTGATTTGATCCCGCCACAGGGACCAAGTCCCAAACAAGTTTTAAAGCAAAAAAAAGATTCTGCCAGTCCGTGGTGAGTAATCGCAGTCCTGATGTCCAGAAGTTATTTTTGGTCATAAGAGATGGTAGGGGCAATATTCTGTACAAAATATAAATATAAAACACTTTTTTGGTTACTTTATGTTTCGATATGTGTTATTTCATAGTTCTGATGTAGAAAATAGCTCAAATAAAGAAAAACCCTGAGGAGGTGTGTCCAAACTTTTGACTGGTACTGTATGGACAAAAATATAAACACAACATGTAAATTATTTGTCCCATGTTTCATGAGCTGAAATAAAATATCACAGAAATGTTCCATACGCACAAAAGCTTATTTCTCTCAAATGTTTCTGCACAAATTTGTTTACATCCCTGTTAGTGAGCATTTCTCCTTCGCCTAGACAATCCATCCACCTAACAGGTGTGGAATATCAAGAAGCTGATTAAACACCATGGTCATTACACAAGTGCACCTTGTACTTGGGGTGATGAAAGGCCACAAAGACGATGCTGTTTTGACACACCACAATACCACAGATGTCTGAAGTTTAGAGGGAGCGTGTAATTGGCATGCTGACTGCTGGAATGTCCACCAGAACTGTTGACAGAGAATGGAATGTTAATTTCTGTACCATAAGCCGCCTCCAACATCGTTTTAGAGAACAGCAGTATGTCCAACCGGCCTTACAACCACAGACCACATTTAACCACGCCAGCCCAGGTCCTCCACATCCGGCTACTTCATGTAGTCTATAAAATAAGATAAGATAGTCTGAGACCAGCCACCTGGACAGCTGATAAAACTGAGAAGTATTTCTGTCTGTGGTGTTTTGTGGTGAAAAATGTATTCTGATTGGCTAGACCTGGCTCCCAAGTGGGTGGGCCTGGCTCCCCAGTGGGTGGGCCTGGCTCCCCAGTGGGTGGGCCTGGCTCCCCAGTGGGTGGGCCTGGCTCCCAAGTGGGTGGGCTTATGCCCTCTCAGTCCCACCCATGGCCGCACCCTTGCCCAGTCATGTGAAATCCATAAATTAGGGCATCATTTATTTATTTAAATTAAATGACTTCCATATATGAACTGTAACTTCGTTGCTTGTTGTATTTATATTTTTGCTCAGTATACTTCTGTATAAACTTCCATTGATTATTTAAACTGGTACCAGGCTACCTTCAGATGACTCCTCTGAGGCTTTTGGGCATCCTATAGTAGGTACTTATTTATGAAACTCCCACCTTTCCATAGAAGGGTCATATTAGTTTATAGGCCGAACCGTTTGGATGCTACAATTTAAACACTACACTGGAAGAGTGATAAAAATGATGCCATTGACCTGAGAGAGATAGAGGGAGATATGGGATGGAGAGAGAGAGAGAGAGAGAGAGAGAGAGAGAGAGAGAGGGAGAGGGAGAGAGAGAGAGAGAGAGAGAGAGAGAGAGTCTGGCTGGTCAGCTTACTTGTTTTATGAGGGCCAGAGGTATGGGGAATCAGTCGGCCATTCAAGGATTTATTGGAACATTTGGAGGGATGGCTGCTGTCGGTCTGCTCCTTACTCAAGGAAGTATCTCACTGCCTTCACGACTTCTTTTCTGGCCTGCTTGTTTGAGATCTTGTTTTGACAGGGACTATCACAGGAGATTCTCCTCTGACTCTGTAACACACACACACACACACACACACACACACTGCCGGATACATTTCCTCTTGACTCATTATTATATTTTCCTGTTCTGTGAAGCAGTCAGGCGTCTGTATATTTGCATGTGATGAACATTGACACAGTCGGCAGCACAGTACACCCCCGTCTCAGCACATTACATCTGAAATCACTCCATGATACGACCACCTTTAAAACACCACTGCATGAGTATCCCATCTACAGAGATGTCAGTGAATCTTGTTCCAGCGCAGAAATTCGGAATAAGATGATGCCCGACAGACCTGGCAGCTCTGCTTCTAGCTCCTACGCAACTTTGCGGAATTTTTTGAGGGTGTGTTATTTCTTACATTATCAAATCAAATCAAATGTATTTATATAGCCCTTCGGCAGCTGTGTTTCTCCTCGAAGCAAACGAAAAATACACGCAGCTGGAGATTACGCAATAATTGCAACGGAGGACACCAAGTGGCCACCTGGTAGATGTAGTCTCTTAAGGTCAATCTTCCAATGATTTGCCTACAAATACGTCACAATGCTGTCGACACCTTGGGGAAACGACAGAAAGTCTAAGCTCATTCATGAACCATACACAGCCATATAAGGAGACATTGGAACACAGCGCATTCAAAATCTGGGGCACTTCCTGTATGAAATGTAATCTTGGTTTTGCCTGTAGCATTAGTTCTGTGGCACTCACAGACAATATCTTTGCAGTTTTGGAAATGTCAGAGTGTTTTCTTTCCAAAGCTGTCAATTATATGCATAGTCGAGCATCTTTTTGTGACAAAATATCTTGTTTAAAACGGGAACGTTTTTTATCCATAAATTAAAAGAGCGCCCCCTATATCCAAGAAGTTACTCATGGTGTGATTGTGATAACATACAGAATCTCAAGTCCTTTTGTTCACCTGACCTAGAATACCGCACAATCAAATGCCGACCATATTACCTCTCTGTTCGGTTATAGTCAAAGCCGTGTATATTCCCCCTCAAGGCGATATCACGACGGCCCTCAAGGAACTACACTGGACATTATGCAAACTGGAAACCACATATCCCGAGGCTGCATTTATTGTAAGTGAGGATTTTAACAAAGAAAATATAAGGAAAATGTTACCAAAGTTCTAACAACACATTGACTGTAGCACTCGCCTAGGAAAAAGACTAGATCACTGCTACTCACCTTTTTGAGATGTTTACAAGCCCCTCCCCCACCCTCCCCTCGGTAAATCAGATCACGACTCCATTTTGCTCCTCCCTTCCTATAGGCAGAAACTCAAACAGGATGTACCCCTGCTAAGGTCTACTCAACACTGGTCTGACCAATTGAAATCCATGCTTCAAGACTGTTTTGATCACACAGGCTGGGATATGCCCATGAAATAGTCATGGACACGGTGACTGAGTTCATCAGGAAGTGTATAAGGGATGTTGTTTGTCCACACAGGTGGATTGTATTTATCATCATTAGTCATTTAGGTCAACATTGGATCATTCAGAGATCCTCACTGAACTTCTGGAGAGAGTTTGCTGCACTGAAAGTAAAGGGGCTGAATAATTTTGCACGCCCAATTTTTCAGTTTTTGATTTGTTAAAAAAGTTTGAAATATCCAATAAATGTCGTTCCACTTCATGATTGTGTCCCACTTGTTGTTGATTCTTCACAAAAAAATACAGTTTTATATCTTTATGTTTGAAGCCTGAAATGTGGCAAAAGGTCGCAAAGTTCAAGGGGGCCGAATACTTTCGCAAGGCACTGTATATTGAAGCAACATCTCAAGACATCAGTTAATAAAGCTTGTTCGCAAATGGGTCTTCCAAATGGACAATGACCCCAAGCATACTTCCAAAGTTGTGGCAAAATGGCCTAAGGATAACAAAGTCAAGGTATTGGAGTGACCATCACAAAGCCCTGATCTCAATCCTATAGAACATATGTGGGCAGAACTGAACAAGTGTGTGCGAGGAAGGACGCCTACAAACCTGAATCAGTTTCATCAGCTCTGTTAGGAGGAATGGGTCAAAATTCACCCAACTTATTGTGGGAAGCTTGTGGAAGGCTACCCAAAACGTTTCACCCAAGTTAAACAATTTAAAGGAAATGCTATCAAATACTAATTGAGTGCATGTAAACTTCAAACTTCTGTCCCACTGGGGATGTGATGAAAGAAATAAAATCTGAAATAAATCATTCTCTCTACTATTATTCTTACATTTCACATTCTTAAAATAAAGTGGTGATCCTAACTGACCTAAGACAGGGAATTTTTACTAGGATAAAATGTCAGGAATTGTGAAAAACTGAACTACATGTATTTGGCTAAGGTGTATGCAAACTTCCGACTTCAACTGTAGGTATCATAGCAGCAGGTCCATACTAACTGGTGTTTTGCATTTCGTACATTTTGTTGGTTGATTTAGATTTAGAGACTGGTAGATCTCATCATGCTGGCAAATGAAAAAGTATATCTCACGTCAAAGAAGGTTTGGAACACCTGGTACAGTTATTCCCTCTGTAAGGAAATCAAACAGGCAAAACGTCAGGACAGAGACAAATTGAAGTCGCAATTCAATGACTCAGATGTGAGATGTATGTGTAGGTCTACAGACAATCACGGATTACAAAGGGAAATCCAGCCAGACAAGCTAGACACCTTCTTCGCTTGCTTTGAAGATAACACAGTGGTACCGACGTGGCCCGCTCCCAAGGACTGTGGACTCTCGTTCTCCGTGGCTGACGTGAGTAAGACATTTTAACCCTCGCAAGGCTTCCGGCCCTAGCAGCGTCCTTAGAGCATGTGCAGACCAGCTGGCTGGACATATTCAATCTCTCGCTATCCCAGTCTGTTGTCCCCACTTGCTTCAAGATGTCCACCATTGTTCCTGTCCCCAAGAAAGCAAAGGTACATTAAATAATTTATTTTTGTCTCGTATCACTCACTTATGTCATCATGAAGTGCTTTGAGAGGCTAGATAAAGATCCATCTTACCTGACACCCTAGACCAACTTCGATTTGCTTACCTCGCCAATAGATCCACAGACGATGCAATCGCCATCGCACTGCGCACTGCCCTATCCCATCTGGAAAAGAGGAATACTTATGTCAGAATGCTGTTCACTGTGAAAGTCTTCACCCCCCTTGGCATTTTTTCTATTTTGTTTCCTTACAGCCTGGAACTAAAGTATATTTTTTGGGGGTTTGTATTGTTTGATTTACACGACATGCCTACCACTTTGAAGATGCAAAATATTTTTTATTGTGAAACAAACAAGAATAAAGACAAAAAACAGAGAACTTAAACATGCATAACTATTCACCCCCCAAAGACAAATACTTTGTAGAGCCACCTTTTGCAGCAATTACAGCTGTAAGTCTCTTGGGGTATGTCTCTATAAGCTTGGCACATCTAGCCACTGGGATTTTTGTACATTCTTCAAGGCAAAACTGCTCCAGCTGCTTCAAGTTGGATGGGTTCCGCTGATGTACAGCATTTTTAAGTCATACCACAGATTCTCAAATTGGATTGAAGTCTGAGCTTTGACTAGGCCATGCAAATGTTTCCCTCTTAAACCACTCAAGTGTTGCTTGAGGCAGTATGCTTATGGCCATTGTCCTGCTGGAAGGTGAAACTCTGTCCCAGTTTCAATTCTCTGGAAGATTGAAACAGGTTTCCCTGTATTTAGCTCCATCCATCACTCCTTTAATTCTGACCCGTTTCCCACTCCCTGCCGATGAAGAAAATCCCCACAGCATGATGCGGCCACCACCATGCTTCACTGTGGGGGTGGTGTTCTCTTGGTGATGAGAGGTATTGGGTTTACGTCAGACATAGAGTTTTCCTTGGTGGTCAAAAAGCTACATTTTAGTCTCATCTTACCAGAGTACCTTCTTCCATATGTTTGGGGAGTCTCCCACATGCCTTTTGGCGAACACCAAGTAGCTTATTTTTACTAACCTCTTAGGGATCCCTTCACCCCCATTCCCACTCGGATCCCGTAAACGGGATTGATTTGACAACATCCAGTGTAATTGCAGCGCACGAAATTCAAAAACAGAAATAGTCAAATGAAACATTCATAACAATAGAAGTGTTATACATCAAAATACTGCTGAACCTCTCTGGTACAAGTGGGACGGTAGCGTCCCACCTTGACAACACCCAGTGAAATTGCAGGGCGCCAAATTCAAAACAACAGAAATCTCATAATTTAAATTCCTCAAACATACAAGTATTATCCACCATTTTAATGATAAACTTCTTGTAAATCCAACCACATTGTCCGATTTCAAAAAGGCTTCACTGCGAAAGCGCACCATGCGATTATGTTAGGTCAGCACCTAGTCACAGAAAACCATACAGCCATTTTCCAGCCAAGGAGAGGGCTCACAAAAGTCAGAAATAGCGATTAAATGAATCACTAAACTTTGATGATCTTCATCAGACGGCACTCCCAGGTGTCCATGTTAGACAACAAATGTTTGTTTTGTTCGATAAAGTTTGTCTTTACGTCCGAATACCTCCTTTTTGTTCGCGAGTTTATTCCTGTAATCCAAATGCACAATGAGCGGGCACTAAGTCCCGACGAAAAGTCAAAATAGTTCCATTACAGTTTGTAGAAACATGTCAAACGATGTATAGAATCCATCTTTAGGATGTTTTTATCATAAATCTTCAAAAATATGCCCAACCGGACAATTCCTTTGTCATTGGAAATGAAAGGGATCTGAGCTCGTGCTCATGGCCACGCGTGTGACTAAACTAAAGGCTTTCAACCAGACCACTGGTTCAAACAGCCCTTATTCTCTCCCCCTTCACAGTAGAAGCCTGAAACAAGCCTTAGGAAGTGCAATCTGACCCCATAGACACAATATATTGGATAGGCAATCACTTGAAAAACTACAAACCTCAGATTTCCCACTTCCTGGATGGATTTTCCTCAGGTTTTCGCCTGCCAGTTTTGGAAACTTTAGTTTTGGAAACTTTAGTGTTTTCTATCAAAATCTACCAATTATATGCATGTCCTAGCTTCTGGGCCTGAGTAGCAGGCAGTTTAATATGGGCACACTTTTCATCCAAAATTCCGAATGCTGCCCCCTACCCTAGTGAAGTTAACTTCTTGTTAATCCAGCCACAGTGCCAGATTTCAGAAAGGCTTTACGGCGAAAGCAGACCATGCGAAAATCTTTAGGACAGCGCCCCGCTTACAAAAGCATATAAACAAGTAAAGGAATTACAAAAGTCATAAATAGTGATAAAATTAATCACTTACCTTTGATTGTTTGTTTTGTTTGATAAAGTCCCTCTTTATATCCAAAAACGTCTGTTTTGTTGGCGCGTTTTGTTCAGTAATCCACTGGCTCAAATGCGGTCATGACAGGCAGACGAATACAGCCAAACAGTACCGGTAAAGTACGTCGAAACATGTCAAACAATGTTTTTTATTAATCCTAAGGTTGTCTATTGTCTTTATAATCAAAAATATTTCAATAGCGTATTCAATACAAAGGAAAAAGAATGGAGGGTGCGCTCCCAGTCATGCGCGCAAAAAGCTCTGGTTTATTCGGCCGACCACTCAGAAAATGTTGTCATTATTCCAAATTTTTCAGAATAAAAGCCTGAAACAATATCTAAAGACTGTTGACATCTAGTGGAAGCCATAGGAACTGCAATCTAGGCCCCATCCGTTTATATGGTGGATAGGCTTTCAATGGAAAAACACTCAATTCAAAAGAACCCTGGATGGATTTTCCTCAGGTTTTCACCTGCCATATCAGTTCTGTTATACTCACAGACATTATTTTAACAGTTTTTGAAACTTTAGGGTGTTTTCTATCCAAATATACCAATATGCATATCCTAGCTTCTGGGCCTGAGTAACAGGCAGTTTACATTGGGCACCACCTTCATCCAAAATTCAATATACTGCCCCCTACCCAAGAGAGGTTAAAGTGACCAGTGATTCCTTTTCTATGTATACAGGGCAGCAGCCTTTAAGGTTCAGGGTTGAGCAGCAGGGTGGTAGCCGGCTAATGATGGCTATTGAACAGTTTTATGGCCTTAAAATCAAAGCTTTTTTCAGTCTCTCGGCCCCAGCTTTGATGCACCTGTACTGATCTCGCCTTCTGGATGATAGCGGGGTGAACTGGCCGTGGTTCGGGTGGTCGATGTCCTTGATGATCTTTTTGGCCTTCCTGTGACATCAGGTGCTGTAGGTGTCCTGGGGGGCAAGCAGTGTACCCCCGGTGATGTGTTAGGCAGACCGTACCACCCTGTGGAGAGCCCTGCAGTTTCAGGCGGTGCAATTGCCGTACCAGGTGGTGACACTGCACAACAGGATGCTTTCAATTGTGCATCTGTAAAAGTTTCTGAGGGCCTTAGGGGGCCAAGCCAAATTTCTTCAGCCTCCGCGAGGTTGAAGAGGAGCTGTTGCGCTTTCTTCACCACACTGTCTGTGTGGTTGGACCATTTCAGATTGTAAGTGATATTTCCACCTTCTCCACTGCGGTCCCGTCAATGTGGTTAAGGGCATACTCCTTCTGCTGTTTCCTGAAGTCCATGTTCCAGCTCCATCATTTTGTTAATGTTAAGGGAGAGGTTATTTTTGTGGCACCACTCCGCAAGGGCCCTCACCTCCTCCCTGTAGGTTGTCTCGCCATTGTTGGTAATCAGGCCTACTACTGTTGTGTCATCTGCAATCTTGATGTATGAGTTGGAGGCCTGCGTGGCCGTGCAGTCATGGGTGAACAGGGAGTACAGGAGGGGGCTGAGCACACACCCTTGTGGTGCCCCAGTGTTGAGGATCAGCGAAGTGGAGGTGTCGTTACCTACCTTCACCACCTGGGGGCGCATCAGGAAGTCCAGGACCCAGTTGCACGGAGCGGGGTTTCAGACCCTAGGCCCCAAGCTTAATGATGAGCTTGGAGGGTACTATGGTGTTGAAGGCTGAGCTACAGTCTCTTGCAAAATGATTCATACCCTTTGGAGTTTTTCCTATTTTGTTGCATTACAACCACTTCTGAGGTACAAAATGTCTGAGATGAGTTGTCCCTTTAAGAATTTTTGTAGTCTAAGCTGGCTGGGGGATGGGGTGAAATGACTGTTGTGTGTTTTGATGTGTAAATCCCTAAGGGACCTCTATGCGGACCTCTGTCATTTAGAACTACATTCTGTCACTTTCTGCCAGAACCCCTCCCTGCTAGTCGAGATGTAATTCACAGATCCAGGGACTCCTCTCCTCTCCTCTCCTCTCCTCTCCTCTCCTCTCCTCTCCTCTCCCTCTCCTCTCCTCTCCTCTCCTCTCCTCTCCCTCTCCTCTCCTCTCCTCTCCTCTCCTCTCCTCTCCTCTCTCTCTCCTCTCTCTCTCCTCTCCTCTCCTCTCCTCTCTTGCTGCTGTGGATACCTTTTACTGATTCCTTGATAGGTTTCCACATTTTCTGTTTTAGAAAACAATATGAAAACATGAATGAAAACACCTCCTGTAAAGTATATTTTGTCACCTTTAGGTCAGAATTTCTTACAAAGATAATATGCTTTATATATGCACTTTGTTTGGAATTGGAATACAGATCTGTCCAGCAGCCAAAGTTGATGCTCCTGTGTGAGTTGATAGGTGGGAGGGAGAGGAGAAGAGAGTCCTTATAGACTATGGAGTTTAGAGTCCTTAAACACTATATCGTGGAGAGTCCTTATAGTCTCTTAATAAGGATTACCTAAAATGACATGCCCAAATCTAACTGCCTGTAGCTCAGGACCTGAAGCAAGGATATGCGTATTGTTGAAAACATTTGAAAAGAAACACTTTGAAGTTAGTGGAAATGTTAAATGACTGTAGGAGAATATAACACATTAGATCTGGTAAAAGATCATATGAAGAAAAATACATGATCTTTCATTTTTTTTGTTCCATCATCTTTGAAATGCAAGAGAAAGGCCAATATACAATTTAGGAATCTAGGAGCAATTTAGATTTTGGAGGACTCTCCACTCCATAATCTGAGGACTCTCCACTCCATAATCTGAGGACTCTCCACTCTATAATCTGAGGACTCTCCACTCCAGAGTTTGAGGACTCTCTACTGTATAATCTGAGGACCCTCCACTCCATATTTTAAGGACTCTCTACTCTATAATCTGAGGACTCTCCACTCCATAGTTTGAGGACTCTCTACTCCATAATCTGACGACTCTCCACTCCATAGTCTGAGGACTCTCCACTCCATGGTCTAAGGACTCTCCACTCCATAATCTGAGGACTCTCCACTCCATAGTCTGAGGACTCTCCACTCCATAGTCTGAGGACTCTCCACTCCATGGTCAAGGGACTCTCCACTCCATAATCTGCACTTGATTCTGAATCGCCGGCGCACCTTGTAAGCAAATTGTTTTCTTTGTCTGAAAAGAAAAACCTCTCCTACCCGGCCCGACAAGGAGATCTGTGGCTAAATCGAGTGTGCCTACTGCCCTGGCCAGTCTAATAGCTCAAATAGCCTTGCCTACAGAGCTTCCACATGCCCAGCAAGAGCAAAGATTGATAGTAGTCTACGTAATATTTAATAACTTTTAAAAACATGACCAAAGACTGTCAAAGAATACAGCCAAGAGCTGCTGTTTTTATGAGTGAGTTCATGTTAAGTTTTTATTCAGCACTGTCAACACTGTTTTTATTCAACACTGTCAACACTGTTTTTATTCAGCACTGTCAACACTGTTTTTATTCAGCACTGTCAACACTGTTTTTATTCAGCACTGTCAACACTGTTTTTATTCAGCACTGTCAACACTGTTTTTATTCAGCACTGTCAACACTGTTTTTATTCAGCACTGTCAACACTGTTTTTA
Organism: Oncorhynchus tshawytscha; assembly: GCF_018296145.1. Lineage (NCBI taxonomy): Eukaryota > Metazoa > Chordata > Actinopteri > Salmoniformes > Salmonidae > Oncorhynchus > Oncorhynchus tshawytscha. The sequence continues at coordinate 68,582,597 of NC_056435.1, forward strand.
TTCAGCACTGTCAACACTGTTTTTATTCAGCACTGTCAACACTGTTTTTATTCAGCACTTCAACACTGTTTTTATTCAGCACTGTCAACACTGTCAACACTGTTTTTATTCAGCACTGTCATTCAGCACTGTCAACACTGTTTTTATTCAGCACTGTCAACACTGTTTTTATTCAACACTGTCAACACTGTTTTTATTCAGCACTGTCAACACTGTTTTTATTCAGCACTGTCAACACTGTTTTTATTCAGCACTGTCAACACTGTTTTTATTCAGCACTGTCAACACTGTTTTTATTCAGCACTGTCAACACTGTTTTTATTCAACACTTTACAAAACATAAAACATGCTTCTCCCTAATTCCACTCATGCCCATCATTTTCATTATTATTCACGTTGTGTCTATTTTAATATTGAGGTAAAATTAACATTTTCTCTGGTCACAGCATGAATTTGTGCCTGAGGCAAATGCGGTGTGACTCGAGTTTCACCATCAGGTGGAAGACTGTGTCCCCTCTCTCTGGTCAATCTCATCTGGAGGGAAGGACGGAGAGAGCAGGGACTGTGAGAGGCGTACCCTCTGCTGTTCTCTCCCGCCCTCCCTAACCTCCCTCCCTCCCCTGAGACGCATATTCAAAATTAGGGATCTTCAGGTCAGAAAGTCGGAGCACTATCTAGAAAGATGCCCGAGTATCCGAATTGGAATTGGGTGACTGTTCAAAATGATTTTACTATGGAGTGGAGAGTCCTTATAGACTATGGAGTGGAGAGTCCTCAGACTATGGAGTGGAGAGTCCTCAGACTATGGAGTGAAGAGTCCTTATAGACTATGGAGTGGAGAGTCCTTATAGACTATGGAGTGGAGAGTCCTCAGACTATGGAGTGAAGAGTCCTCAGACTATGGAGTGGAGAGTCCTTATAAACTATGGAGTGGAGAGTCCTCTGACTATGGAGTGGAGAGTCCTCAGACTATGGAGTGAAGAGTCCTCAGACTATGGAGTGGAGAGTCCTTATAGACTATGGAGTGGAGAGTCCTCAGACTATGGAGGGAAGAGTCCTCAGACTATGGAGTCCTCAGACTATGGAGTGAAGAGTCCTCAGACTATGGAGTGGAGAGTCCTCAGACTATGGAGTGGTGGAGAGTCCTCAGACTATGGAGTGAAGAGTCCTTATAGACTATGGAGTGGAGAGTCCTTATAGACTATGGAGTGGAGAGTCTCAGACTATGGAGGGAGAGTCCTCAGACTATGGAGTGGAGAGTCCTGGAGTGGAGAGTCCTTATAGACTATGGAGTGGAGAGTCCTTATAGACTATGGAGTGGAGAGTCCTTATAGACTATGGAGTGGAGAGTCCTCAGACTATGGAGTGGAGAGTCCTTATAGACTATGGAGTGGAGAGTCCTCAGACTATGGAGTGGAGAGTCCTCAGACTATGGAGTGGAGAGTCCTCAGACTATGGAGTGGAGAGTCCTTATAGACTATGGAGTGGAGAGTCCTCAGACTATGGAGTGGAGAGTCCTCAGACTATGGAGTGGAGAGTCCTTATAGACTATGGAGTGGAGAGTCCTCAGACTATGGAGTGGAGAGTCCTCAGACTATGGAGTGAAGAGTCCTCAGACTATGGAGTGGAGAGTCCTTATAGACTATGGAGTGGAGAGTCCTCAGACTATGGAGTGAAGAGTCCTCAGACTATGGAGTGGAGAGTCCTCAGACTATGGAGTGGAGAGTCCTCAGACTATGGAGTGGAGAGTCCTCAGACTATGGAGTGGAGAGTCCTCAGACTATGGAGTGAAGAGTCCTCAGACTATGGAGTGGAGAGTCCTTATAGACTATGGAGTGGAGAGGCCTTATAGACTATGGAGTGGAGAGTCCTCAGACTATGGAGTGGAGAGTCCTCAGACTATGGAGTGGAGAGTCCTCAGACTATGGAGTGGAGAGGCCTTATAGACTATGGAGTGGAGAGTCCTCAGACTATGGAGTGGAGAGTCCTTATAGACTATGGAGTGGAGAGTCCTCAGACTATGGAGTGGAGAGTCCTCAGACTATGGAGTGGAGAGTCCTCAGACTATGGAGTGGAGAGTCCTCAGACTATGGAGTGGAGAGTCCTTATAGACTATGGAGTGGAGAGTCCTCAGACTATGGAGTGGAGAGTCCTCAGACTATGGAGTGGAGAGTCCTCTAGACTAGAGGAGTGGAGAGTCCTCAGACTATGGAGTGGAGAGTCCTTATAGACTATGGAGTGGAGAGTCCTCATAGACTATGGAGTGGAGAGTCCTCAGACTATGGAGTGGAGATAGACTATGTCCTAAGACTATGGAGTGAGAGTCCTAGACTATGGAGTGGAGAGTCCTTATAGACTATGGAGTCCTCAGACTGGAGAGTCCTCAGACTATGGAGTGGAGAGTCCTCAGACTATGGAGTGAAGAGTCCTCAGACTATGGAGTGGAGAGTGCTTATAGACTATGGAGTGGAGAGTCCTCAGACTATGGAGTGAAGAGTCCTCAGACTATGGAGTGGAGAGTCCTCAGACTATGGAGTGGAGAGTCCTCAGACTATGGAGTGGAGAGTCCTCAGACTATGGAGTGGAGAGTCCTCAGACTATGGAGTGAAGAGTCCTCAGACTATGGAGTGGAGAGTCCTTATAGACTATGGAGTGGAGAGGCCTTATAGACTATGGAGTGGAGAGTCCTCAGACTATGGAGTGGAGAGTCCTCAGACTATGGAGTGGAGAGTCCTCAGACTATGGAGAGTCCTCAGACTATGGAGAAGGCCTTATAGACTATGGAGTGGAGGGTCCTCAGACTATGGAGTGGAGAGGACCTTATAGACTGTGGAGTGGAGAGTCCACAGACTATGGAGTGGAGAGGCCT